>NC_045747.1:33892558-33903537 GCF_008692095.1 Etheostoma spectabile | reverse complement strand
GATAATAATTAGTTTTATTGTCACAGCAGAACATCAAAATCTATTAAAGTTCTGATAAATAAAATGTATAAAATTACATACTTAAGATATGAAACGTAAAGTCCTTTGAAACAAAAACACAAAAAAATGCAACGCCGACGCTCATAACATGGTTGACCATCACTTTTGTATTTTTTTGAATATGAATTTATCCGAATCATTTATTTGTCATTATAAATTATTCTGATAAATGTAATAAAAAATAAAAAAAAACATTTTTATTTTTAATATATCTGCCAATATAAAGGCCGATACTGATACAGTGGAAAATGCCTAATATCGGCTGATAATATCGTAGAATAATATCTGCCCGTTGATATACATTGGCCGGGCTCTACTCTCAACATGGCAATCCGGTATCCATCAGACTCTAATTAATGTAAAATGTCTTTTTCTATTTTCTATGTTGTCTCTGCATACAGGTCAGTGTGTATTATTGTCTATTATTGTTGGCCCAAACGTGCTCTGCCGTATGAAGCAACACAAAGTGTTTTGTGTCTGGCTGAGTTCAGCGAACAGCCAGCGTGTGGCCCAGATCAGCTGACATGTTTCCAGGTAAAAAAGGAACCGGAGCTATCTGAAAGGGGGCAAAGTTCATGTTTCACCTGGCGGTGGAGGACCAATAACAACCGGCTGCTGGGAGCAAACAACAAGTACTGAGAAACTTTCAACTCGTGTGTAGAAAGAGATAAGAACAATGGATTATTAAAAAAAATGATTGGATTTGAACTGGACTGTTATGAAAGATGAACTACAGTGGCTTACATAAGTTTACACCCCCATGCTAAAGTTGATTAAAAAAAGGGAATAAAAAACAGGGGGCATAAGTATACACCCCTATGTTAAAATACAGGGGCATAAGTACACACCCCCTATGTTAAAATACAGGGGCAAAGTATACACCCCCTTTGTTAAATACAGGGGCATAATGATACACCCCCCTATGTTAAAATACAGGGGGCAAGTTACACCCCCCCTATGTTAAATACAGGGGCATAGTATACACCCCCTATGTTAAAATACAGGGGCATAAGTAACCACCCCCTATGTTAAAATACAGGGCATAAGTATACCCCCCCTATGTTAAATACAGGGGCATAATATACACCCCCTATGTTAAAATACAGGGCATAGTATACACCCCCTATGTTAAAATCCCATGAGTCAGGCTATTTTTATTCTATAAGCCGTTATTCATGCGATCAGGATACTATGCATCCTTATAAAGTTCCCTTGGCCTTTGGAATTAAAAAGGCCCCCCCCCTCCCCAATCACATACCCTTCACCATACATAGAGACTGGCATGGATTTTATTTTTATTTTAGCTTCATAGCTGGTTTGATTTGCATTGGGAGATGATTTATGGAAAGTTCCCCATGCCAATCTCTAGGTACGGTGAAGGGTATGTGATGATGTGTGTGTGTATATGTGTGTTGGATTTTCCTAAATGTTTTGACTTGAGGCATTAAGATCAATTTCCAAAAGGTGTTTTTTTATTCCTCTTTTTAAACAACTTTAGCATGGAGGTGTAAACTTATTCAAGCCGCTGTATATTTCACAACATTGTTCATATTCTGAAACTGTCCAAAGAAATCCCTTCCTCCCTGAGTCATATCAGTAGCTCAGAGATAGCCTCCATGGTAGGTGTTCAATAGTGCCTCCAAATTCCAAATGTTCCTGAACGCTGTAACTGAAGCATCAATTCAAAATGATTTTGAAGTCCAGGATGTCGTACAGATAAGGTGTCTTTAGAGACAACATTGTCAGACAAACAAGTATCAGAACACTGGGAGAGGAGAGATGACCTAAAAAAACACTTCA
The DNA here is from genome assembly GCF_008692095.1 of Etheostoma spectabile. NCBI lineage: Eukaryota > Metazoa > Chordata > Actinopteri > Perciformes > Percidae > Etheostoma > Etheostoma spectabile. The sequence continues at coordinate 33,901,677 of NC_045747.1, read as the reverse complement.
GAGAAACTTCAATCAGGAAACAACAGTGGGCCCAGTATCGTCCCCTGAGTCTACTCGTGATCTGGCAACTTATTCAGTTTCAGGTGTGTGACATTCAAGAATGAAATGTAATTGCAGTGTGGTTTATTTTTAAAGGATGAGTCTCAACTATTACAGCTCAGGTCTTTTTTTTGAAAAGGTATATCCACCATTAAATAACTTGATCTCTAAAACAGCTTCATTTTTCGGGAAATGTAAATTATGTGTAAAACTGAAATAAATGTAAACCTTAAATATGAAATTAAATCTTTTGAACCTTGAATTGAAGTTATAGTTGGTAGCTTTCATAAATATAACTTGTTGTCATATTTTCTCAAACTTTCACTATATCCTGACAGGAGATTCTGTTACTGCATTGCTAAGATTTCTTTAGTCAATTAGTCATTTTGTATGCTTTTTCATGCTGAATGATTTATTTCCAAGAAACCTATCAGCACATCTTTAATAAACATGATTTAAAGTGGAGCCTTTGCATAATTATTTGTGGAGAAACTCAGTTTTTCAGATCTGTGGATTAATTGGAAAAATCGTATGAGTGTTTGTCGACCGCCCTACTTGCCTCAAAATATGTCAGAAACATATTAGAGTGTACTATTTCTTAAAAATGAGAACACTGACTGGCTGGGCCGACGCTTGGTTTGGGCTTGACTTGGTCACAGACATGTTACAGCTAAACAATGTAAAACATTTTTACACTAAAATATGTTTCGTAAAACGTTTGAGGCAAAAGAAATAGGCAATGCAGTCATTGACACGGTGTTAGAGACTCTCAGCTCTGATTGGTTGTTTATCTTCGGGCGCTGTGGAAACTTGCAAATGCCATTAGGATCACCAAAGAGAGGCAGAGAAATGGGACTTCTTTTCAAATATGATCTATCTCATATTGTCACTCTCTCAGCCAACTCAGGGGGAAGCACTGCCCTTGGCGTCAAGCAGGCCAAGCATCACAATTGCCCCCCCAAAAAATGAATAAATAAGAAAGACAATGGACACATCTTACCAAATTGTTGGCATCATACACTATGATCTCCCCAATGGTGGCACTGCCGGGGTACGCCAGGTAGGAGTTGGAATGGTTGATAGAAAGAGCACAGAGACCTGCGACAAGGGAGAAAGAATCCTTCTGAACATATGTTTTACAAACAGTGGCTTAGGGATTTATATAACATATATAATAAGAACATTCACCACTCTATTGTGTCACGCTTTACTATTGAGAATTAGACCCATATTTAAATAGGAATTATCCTTTAACGCCTTTACAAACCAACACAGGTGTTTTCGGTTATTCTGGCTGATTAGACCTCTGCTCAGGTTGAAGGTGCGCCGAAACTCTGATGGGAACTTATTATGTCCCAAATTTGATCTACCAATGAGGATGACGCAACAAAGCAAACAGGAGGCTCGGAAAGATGTCAATCAATCAGTCTTTACACACCCAAAGCAGTCCGTGGAAGACTTCCAAGCACCTGGGTGGGTGTCCGGGGCAGTGATGCCAAGTTCGCTTATTATAAGCGACTTTGGGCTTGTTTTTCTGTAAAGTTGCTTATAAATATTGGTAGTCACGTTTTTTTGGGCTTGTGTAGTTGCTTATTTGGGCTTGTTCCCAGCTCCATAATAAATAGTCAAGCAGTTGTTTGTTGACAGCAGAGTTTTTTCCCGCCCACTTCCTACTTCTAATTGGCTCTGATGCAGATGGCCACGAGTACCAGCCAATCAGAGGCAGAGCAGGGCAATCTGTTGTTTTCTGGTTGGGAAAACACGCGAGTAGCGACTGATGGTGACTGGACTGTAGGAGAGTTTTTGGAGGAATAAATGCCCGGGATAAAGTGGGCGAGATACGGGAAGAAATATAACAAAGACTGGGAGAAAGAGAAAGGAGTAGAAGAATGGATTCAACCCGTCGTGGGGAACAACACAAACGCACTGCGAAAAAGTGTCTATAGTTGATATCCCAGCAGTTTTCTAATCTTTCGTGAGATCTGGCAACACTGGTCCAGGGCCTTTCAAAACCATACCATAGCACCGCAGAAAGTGTGTATTTGTGTGTGAACCACATACTGTACTTGCAGCTGCTGTCTCTTGGTATTCATGTCTTACTGTACCTGAGGGGTTGGACGGAGTGTTGAGCAGAGTCTTGAGGAGCTTCATGTCTTTGATGTTGTGGATATAAATGGACTCTTCAAGGCACACCACGAGCCTCTGCAAGACACGGCACACGTCAGGTCGTTACAAAGCTTCAATGTAAATGCTAAAAAATCTTAAATTGAAAGATGACATTGAAAATGTCAGTGGGAATAAGAAAAAGAGAAACTGGGAAAATGGGAAATGGAAAAGCTTAAATTAAAATCTCAAATAAAAGAGCACAAATTATTGAATTTTAGCCTTTGCACTTCAATTTCTTTTTAAATTCAACTATGGCCTGATTATTCCTAGAAGTGTAGTAAAATAATATATTCAATTAGATCTCTTTTCAATTTCTCTTTAGACTTTCAATTTGAATAATGAATGAAAATGTTCTCCATAAGGGTTAGGGTTAGGGTCATTTCTTATTATTTAATTGTTTCAGTCTGGTGTAATTGAAGGCTTAATAGTTTTTCCACAAAATCCATTATCATCACACCATTTTTAAATAAAATTTGAATTTGTATTACCTGACTAGATGCCACTTGGTAAAGGTTTCAGGTCTTACTAATAGTACTGTAGCTAAATTAAAAGAAGTGATTCCAACGGCATATAATTCAATGCCATGTCTCAATATAAAAGAGGACTCCTTTGTTAAATTAGTTCCTCCAATCTGATCCCTGGAGCTGCAGACTCACTGAGAAAGTAAATGGCGTTCCACCAATCTGGATGAAGACAGTCTGAAAACCTATAGGAAGGCCCTCAGAAATACCAGATCCGCCTATTACTCATCACTAATAGAAGAAAATAACCCCAGGTTTCTTTGGACTGTAGCCAGGCTGACGGACACTCCCAGCTCTATTGAGCCATGTATTCCCATAGCTCTGAGTAGTGATGACAACATGAGCTTCTTTAATCATACAATTATAACTATTAGAGATCATATTCATCACCTCCTGCCGACAAACTGTACTGATTTTTTATCTTCAACCACTGGAACCTTAGAAACGGCTGTAAGACCTAACAGACTGCTTTTCTCCAATTGCATCCTAAAGTTAGCCATGGTGTTCCACAAGGCTCAGTACTAGGACCAATTGTCTTCACCTTATACAGTATATGCTTCCTCTAGGCAAAATTATTAGACAACACTACATAAACTTTACATTGTTGCTGATGATACCCGATTATATATATTGACACACACACACATACATACATACACACATATACATATATATATACACATATATATATACATATACACATATACATATATACATATACACATATACATATATATATACACATACATATACACACATATATATACATATACACACACATACACACACACACACACACACACACGTGTGTAAATATCTTCCAAAATGTACGGAATTTTATGGCTACATTGTCATATTTGAAGATTGTGGGTATGGAATGGGGACGCTCACCTGTCTGTTGAGCTTAACAGCCAGGATGTTGTTGGGATAACTGTAGTTACAGATCTCCGTCCCCTTCTTAAAGTGGTAGATGTTCATTCGCTGCGGCATGGTGGTGCTCACCACGACTACCAGACTGCTGGAGAACAGACGCTCCACGATGTAGACATCTGGAGTCTCTGCTGGGGGAGAACGGGAAACACACAGGCAGGGACAGGGACGCTGCTTTAAAATTGACTTCTTCAAACGAGACAGAGATTAAACTACACAAACCTTTCACAACTTGAACCCTGATTCTCATCTCTTTAGTTTCAGGACAGAAGAAGTAAATTCTTCAAAATAGATATATTGCCAAATCCAATATCTGTCTGACTCGAATTTGTCCAATAATAATATACATAATATAATCTTCTTAAGTATTGAAGCATGCCCTGATACAAAGCCCCCTGAGGCAATTTTGTGATTCGTGATATTGGGCTATACAAATAAGATTGACTTTACACAAATGATGTTAAGCTCTCACAGAACATTGTCCTAGCATGTCAGGTTGACATAAAGCAGACTATGTCATTCAGAACATCAGACTGGACCTGACACTGACACAATTACACCAGTTCTGCCATGGGAGGGTCCATCCATCCATCCATCCATCTTCATCCTCTTATCCGGGGTCAGGTTGTGGGGCAGCAGCTCCAGTAGGGGACCCCAAACGTCCCTTTCCCGAGCCACATCAACCAGCTCCGACTGGGGGATCCCGAGGCGTTCCCATGCCAGGTTGGAGATATAATCTCTCCACCTGGTCCTGGGTCTTCCCCGAGGCCTCCTCCCAGCTGGACATGCCTGGACCACTTCCCTAGGGAGGCGCCCAGGAGGCAGCCTTACCAGATGCCCGAACCACCTCAACTGCCATGGGAGGGTGCTGATTAAAATGCCATGAGTGTAATTACAGCAAGCTCGGCCATGTCTGAGCATCCAGCCTCTAAAACCCCAAAACAACCCGGCGAGCGCTCTAATGTGGAGATGCAGACTTCAAACTATTGTTTGAAGGATTCCCTTCCTCACCCAGTTATTCCTGTAGTCTGGTTGTGTACATACATCATGATTACGTTAAGGTCATATACTGATGAGATTCTACTCTGATTGACCTGGTTAATGTCAGGGTTCCCCCCACATTAAACTGGTGACTGTAGCTGTGTTTACATCACAATGTTATGGAATGGGTCCCATATTCTGCTCATTTTCAGGTTTATACTTGTGTTTTGGGTTTGTAGTTCACAAAAACACATAATTAATCTCATGCTGTCGGTATTCCCCCTCTGTCTGAAACGCCTGTATCGTTAAGCCCCCCCCCCCTCCAGAAGAAAAAGCCTAGCCGCTCCGATTGGTCAGCGTATCCGGGACGTTCGCATCTGCACTCAGCTGTCTCTGCACTGTCACTGCAGCCGGGGAATGACAGCAATGGCACTGTGGCAAAACATACTAACTAATTACATATAGTGAAGTTTGGAAGTCCTGATGGCTCGTTTAAAGACATAGTTTCTCAATACTGGCTGTGGATTGAGAATTTTGATACTTTCACAGTATTTAGACTGGGGAGTTATCTAGCCTTCATTGTTTTGTAATCATAACCACTCATTTCGGTGCCTAACCCCCTTTTGCTGGGTTAATAGCTAACTGTAAAGACTAAACATGGAGGGGGGAGAAAGATTTTAAGTCTCCGTTAAAGGTAACGGTTACAAGGTCCACTGTTCTGACCCGGGTGCCTGAGTCTGATATGGTCTGTTTCCTGAAGGTTCATTAAACTGGCGTTAGCGTCGTTAGCATCCAGCAAAAACGAGAAAAAACGGCTTCATGGTAAGAATGTTCTTAACAATGTTCCTGGCGGGCAGATAAGCCGATTTGGGGATAAACACCAGTGTTTCCTTGTAGGGAAACCTGAGTCCGGGACAGATCAGTTTACACAATGCATAGTTTTCCAAATGCAAAAGCACAAATCTTTTCCCTGTTTAACACGGAGCCTGGAATCAGTGAAACTCAATGATCCACCAGAGATACATGGATCATTCTGATCTTCATGTTTTCATCATCTAACGGGACAACCGGACACTGAAATGTAATTTTTAAACTAAATGTGGATGGATTGTTTAGCCTACAGTCAGAGCTCCATACTCACCACTCTCATGGATGCAGTCCAGTTTTTCCACCATGGTCAGAGAAAACAGCTTGTAGCTGGTCTTGGTTCCCAAAGCCAGTGACCTGCAACACACACACACACACACACACACACACACACACATGCACACACCATCAGTACAACTAGATTGCATCTACACTATAAAGCCCTAATTTCTCCTTTTATATTTTAGTTACAGATTGCATTGATATGTCTAATCTTGTTGATTTGGGGTGCATTCACTTCCTATACTAATACTACAATTATTATTATTATTATTATTATTATTTAACTTTTCACCATTCCAAATCCTTAATTATGTTAATTATGTAAATAATGTTTAATAACATTCCTTTATGTAAATACTGTACGTATCCAATTCCTTATATTTCTTTATTTCTTGTATTTCTACTCTATTTATAATATTTGTGCAACTACAACGCAGAGTTTCCCTTCGGGGATCAATAAAGTATTTCTGATTCTGATTCTGATTATCACACGTCTATACTATAGGGGGCCACCTAATGGTCATATTGCAATTAATCAAATATTGCTCTTGATTTTGGCTCCTAACGATCCTAAAACAATGTATCTGAGAAAAACCTTTATTTTACACATTACATCTTGCAAGTGAATTTCATTTTTGTCTTAATATCATTAATGTTGTAGCCCCAAAATATTTGGGATTTGAGATTCTGATGGTGTACACTCAACATGTCTAGGGCCAGTATCCTGAATGTGTGAAGCAAGAAAAATCCTTTTTTATACGGGAATTATTTGATGGAATAGTCTTCCACTTAATATTAAAATAGCAGAAATGAAAATGGATTTTAAATATAAAATTAGGGACTACGTGTGGAAAAAAATAGATAATTAGGGGAAAATAGACTGTAGACTAGGGACTGGGTAATTTGTTGCTTTGTAGCTCATGGTGATTTATCTGGTACTTTTCACGTGTAGTTTTTAATTTTTTTTTAATTTTTTAATTTTACCCTTAGGCTGTTTGTCTTTGTATGTGTTGTGTGTCCGGTTCTCATCCGTTGGGGAGCTTGTACATGTTCTCCCTTGGATCCTTTTGTCTTTCTATATCCATAAATTAACCTATTTTTTAATTTCAAGACCATATAGAATTTACTGTGCCACTGTTGACCTTTTATTGGCCATTTCATCGTTTTCACTGTTGATTTGTTTAACTGTTTCACCATTTCTTTAAGTTGAAGTAAATGCAACATTTTTTCTAAAAGTGTGCAATAATTATGATTTCAGTATTGACCCACATAATTGTGATTATGATTTTTTTTTTCCATAGTCTAGACACCCGAGTTAAATGTGTCATGTACTGTATACAAAGTGAGCTCTTCTGCAAAAAAAAAAAAAAAATTTTCTGGAGCTTTTATGGAGCATACTCCCTCCTCAGTGGATGGAGTATGCTCAGTTGTCATGGAGATGCAGTACTTCAGTTGTTATTAAGTGACGTATGGAATTTCAGTCATTTGATAACTAGTCACGCATCGCCAGAACTACATTTCCCACATGTCCACAGTGCTGTGGAGGAAGGTCAGGTTACACCACCAATGCATTCTGGGATATAAGAACTTATAACGCTTGCATTGCTTTACTCCAATCCCAATTAAGGTTAGGTATTATTTGTTGTTTTTTTCCCGAGAATTTAACAATACTTAAAAAAAAAGATATAATAGACATATTTATAATGCAAAATATAAAAGAGGAGCATTAAAGAATGGCTTGTTTACTGCTTAGGCCATATGGTCAAAATGAAATGATTGATTAATAACTTAAAACAATGACTTATTTCACCAGCAAATCGCTGGTTAACAACAAAAACAAGCAACAGGGTGCGGCCTTGACCAACGGCCACTTCGCTCCTTTGAAAGCCATGATGTCTCTATCTCATGGGGGGGGGGGGGGGGGGGGGGGGGGCAAATTCTCTCATTCTCTGGGCGGGCAAAGCAGAGATAGGGGAGGTAACATTGCCCCTTATGACATCATAAAGGGAAGATTCCAGATCGGCCCATCTGAGCTTTCATTTTCTCAAAAGGTAGAACAGGACACCCAGGGCGGGGTTTACACCTAGCACCATGTCTAGCCACTGGGGGATGCATATTAATGTTTAAAACACCTCATAAAAGGGACATTTTCATGCCATGGGACCTTCAAGACGTCCGTTTGTTTTTACACCTGTCACTATGTTAACGTCCACCCGTGTCTTCATTCCTCACCTGTACATTCCTGAGCTGTCTCATCCTGTGTCTGGGCAGGAGGAAACCTGCAGAACTCTGCACAGAATCCAGCCCATTTCTACTGTCTGTGCAGATCAAAGGGATCGTGTGACATCTGAAATCTTTCTGTCATAACCTCCCTTTTTTGTAAAGAGATGGTTGATATTTGGGAACTGAATGAGTTATTATATTCTGGAAACAAAGTGTAAAAATTGAGCGTCCATTCCACCGCTGGACTGGAGAAGAATAATTAGGTGAGTGCAGTACACACCCAGACCGACGGAATACATTTTTAATCTTTAACTAATTATTGGGTGATTTCATTTTTTTTTTTTTTGATATCCCCCTATCATCTTTGGCATGAGCAAAATTTTGCTGGGCTTTCTCTATAGTTTTTATTCATTTTCAATGTTTTTGCCCCTTTTTCCAGCGATTTTTGTTTTCTTTTTGTTGTTTTTTTTGGCATTTTTTGGATTTATTTGTGCCTTTTCCACATTTTATTTGGACAATTCTTGTTGAATTTTCTAAGTTTTTTTTGGACGTTTTTTCTTTAAAACATTTTTGTCACCTTTCTTATTTTTTTCCGTTCATGGTCTTTGCAACTTTTTAAAAGTTTTTGTCACATTTTATGACATTTGTGATATTTTGGCTTTGTTTTGAACATTTATTTGGATTTGGATTTTTTTTTTTTTTTGTGGCTTTTGTCCAGGGACCTCCCTAGATGGAGATCACCGCTTTGACACTGCTAATCCAAAAAAAAGACAAGGAGATTGAGCATGGAACGTAGAGGGAACTGAGGCGGATTGAATGAAGTGTCCAGTCTCCTGTGATTGGCACCTGTCACTCAACACACCCTTAATAAATTCAAACCTTTAAGCTTTTATATAATTTAAAAAGGTAAGATATAAATAAATAAAAAACATACAATCCATAACCCTAAAGTAAAGTTATCCTGAAGAGAAAAATCAGCTATAGAGACTAAAACTGTCTGTAAACATGCTCATTTCTGCTGTAAAGTTGAGTTTTTAATTTTGGAGACAGACACAAATGGACACTCGAGGAAGTGCAGTTTTTGGCACTTTCATGTTCATTTTCATTACC
>NC_045747.1:33886519-33892548 GCF_008692095.1 Etheostoma spectabile | reverse complement strand
ACCAACCCAAGATGACATTATCACGGTTGTCTTCTCAAACTTATATATGCATAGCTTCTCCAGAGCCAAACAACATTTTACAAATAACAGATGTACAGCTGAACTGAGCTTGATGGGCCTCTGTAAAATTGGTGGAGTGTCCCTTTAATTGTCTGAAGCCTAAGGGTGTATCATCTACACAGCTAAGTGACTAAAATGAATCTTTTGATTCATAAATAGCCTATGTGTCTGGTATCAGGGTAAATCGAGCAGGATGGGGCTCTGGTTGACTCATCTGCTTCTTATCTGCCTGCTAGCTTACGTGGAGTCCTGGTTGAAGGAGGCGCAGCCGAACTGGATCCCCGGTCCGTCCGGTCCGCCCGGTCCGTCCGGGCCGCTGGGCCCGCCGGGTCCGCCGGCACCCTCTCCGGTCTCCATCCCGATTCCCAGCGACCTCCTTCCCTCCCTCCGCCCTGGATTGGAGGCCTGGGATCGGCGGCACCTCTTCGCTCGATGTCGGCGGAAGACGGCTCCAATATGGGAGAAACGTGGCCCGCGGGGGTGCGGTAGAGCTCTCGGGGCCGAGCTGGCGCCTTTCTCCGCTACTAACGAACACAATTTCGGTTTCGCTGCGTTTATTTTTCCGGTCGGTTCTCCAGACCCCGGAGGAAAAGAAGGGGAAAAAAAGAAGCCAAACAAGAACAGCTGACAGCACTACGTCACATATCCGCCTCTTACCATTGGCCGGTGGTCTACCCATGTTGTCCCGGGCGTCTATTTTGATTGGTCAGCAATGAGAGACTGTGTCCTGATTGGCTGATAGCGCGGAGTGCTCTTTGTTTGTGTCCGCCCATTCATGTTAAGCAGCTCTGTGGAGAACTGAATACTTTTAAAATTTGTCTCATCAAGATACAGAAAATCCCTCGTAGAACATGACTGCATTATGTACAATCAGTACATATAATTTTATTTAAATTCATACAGGTATGTGTAAATAAATGGGTTTGTACAGGTCTATATGTCAATTAACAGAATTGATCAGAAGATGCTATTAACTATACTTTATTTATACATGTTTATACACATACACACACATATATATATATATATGGTTCCAGTCCTACCTCACAGGCAGGACGGAGCATGTGGCTCTAGGTCAGTTCCAATCATCCCCCCACACAGTCAGTTGTGGAGTGCCACAAGGGTCCGTCCTCGCCCCAACCCTTTTCCCATCTATTTATTACCCCTTGGCCACATCATCCTAAAACACAAAGTTTCATTCCACGTTTATGCAGACGATACTCAACTATACAAAAAATGGACTCCACACCCCCCCAGTCTTCCCGTCTGCACTTCAGGTTTGCCTGGGGATAAGGGCATGGATGTCTGACAACTTCCTTCAATTAAATAGCAGCAAAACCGAAGCCATCCTGATCGGTACCCCCCCCAAACCAGTCCTCCTCCCCAGCAGTATATCCTTTTTGGTCATCACCGCCCTGTCTACCTCTGTCACAAACCTTGGAGTCAGACTGACCTCAAATCTTACATTTGACACCCACATCCGCCACCTTTGTAGGTCTCCTTCCTTCCACCTCAAAAACATTGCCAACTCCGCCCCTCCCTCTCCCAACCTTGCTAGAAGTTGATCCTGCTTGGTCTCCTCCAGTTGGACTACTGTAATGCCCTTCTCGTTGGGACCCCTGCAGGAGCCTGCAAAAACTCCAACATATTCAAAATTGCGCTGCCCGGTCCTGACGAGGAGGCGCAAATAGATCACATCACCCCGGTCCTGAAATCCCTCCACTGCTGCCCATTAAACAAGAATTCAATTCAAAATCTGTCTACTTACCCACCAGTGCATTCATGGAACTGCCCCTACCTACCTCAGTGAACCTCACCCCCACACCCACCTCACGAAACCTCCGCTCCTCCATCTCCACCTATCCCTCTCCTCCAACCTAACTAAACTGTCCACAATGGGAGACAGGGCTTTCCAGCAGTCGCCCCTCGGTTCTGGAACGCCCTCCCAGAGTCCCTGAGGGCCCCACAAACTGTGGAATTTTTAAGAAGGCCTAAAGACACTATTTTCAAAAGGCCTTTTAAACAGTCACTGTTTTAATTTTAGTTCTATTTGTTTTATATTGCTTGTAATTGTTACGTACTCTGGAAACTGTTTTTAACTCCCTATTAACTGTAGCCCTTTGAGATTTCCTTGTGAAATGTAAAGGGCATTATAAATAAAATGTATTATAATATACATATACACACACACATGTACAGTACATGCACACATATACATACATTTTTATCATCTGTATTTATCACTTCAAAGCCCACCCCCGCCCCCGATATAATACCTAAAAAGACACTGGAACAATCTGTACAATTTCATCAGAGTGGAATATTTAATATTTAACCATTTAATGTCATTACAGTGCAATATTTTAATATTCAAGACTTCTGCTGCACCAATACCTGTATTATTTGCATTATGTGTATACAAACCCTTTATCTTTCTTACTATTTTATAGATGTATTGTATATAGTTGCTCTCACGAACTATGCACCACGTTCCCACTCTCTTTTCTTCTTCTTATATTTTATATTTTGATATTTTATATTTTGATATTCCGTGTTGACACTGTAAAGGTTTTACTTCAATCTATAATGACAACAAAGGCTTTCTATTCAACACAAAAAAACGAAGGGAAGGACATCTTGATGATAGATCCCCTGCACCCCCCCCCCCCCCCCCCCCCCCCCCCCCGAAATCATCCTATGCTGATCTGTCCGTTCAGTGAAGTGCCCCTTTAAGAGGAAGTGAAATAGCAGCAGTATAGAGCCAGTGGATGGCTGACAAACAGGAAGTTATAACCTAAATAAAGTCAGAAGGACCCTAGAAATAAAATGATATTATTTCTAGGAGTAGGACATTAAGTAAAAATGAGAAAAATATCAACAGGCCTACACTGAACACCAGGTCTGTTGTTAAGAATACCTCAACAGAGACCAGAGTGTATGGAGACCAGACAACTGATGCAGTATATACACAACTAGCTAATATGTACAGCTGATATTCACTCAGTCCCTTTGGGTGGGGGGGTGAAGAGACTTCTGGAGAGTTTTGATACAGAGGCAGATTGATATGACGAAACTTCAAACTAGAAATGAGTCAAGTTATTGGTTGAATTTGAAGCAGGAAGTTCCAGTAATGATGTCAACACGTAAATCAGACAATAAAGGTTTAGTGATCTCCCTGGAGTCGGGGTCTTGACAAATAAAATCCAGAGTCCTCTTCATCAGAGACAAGACAGAGTACAAATGTGGTCGATTCCGAGACGAGACCCGGACCTTGAAAAAGTGGTCTTGAGACCGGTTTTAAGGACTACAACGCTGCTGAATACACAACATAAAGGTGAATGTGAAGAACAAGTCATTACAGTGCACTGTCTGGCCTGTCAATATCCTCTTTATTTATTCAAATTCATTTTTTAATGACAAATATCACAAAGCACATGGGCCCACATTGGTGTCCAGTTACTGGCTCCAGCCTCTGGGACCGACACTCTGTGGAGTCTCAGTGCTGCACAAGAAAGATAAGAGCATGTTAGAATTGATGCTACATAGTTATATTGATATGGTATTTGAAGGCAGACGGCAGGAAATTACGTAGCAAAATGTTTGCGTTGTAGCCAAGGGTGTAACTTTTGGTTCAACATAGGGGGGGGGGGGGGGTTGAGATCTCCACTTTTGAACAAAATTGAAATTTTGAGTGTCAAACACTTCAGTTTCAGCATTCTGATGACTTTTTCTGCAATAATTTGCCTTTTCTGCATCAATCTATGGTGCAAATATCTTTATTTATGTAAAGGAAATTATAATAGTTTTTTTGGGGTGGATTGCACTGGCCAGTGTTAATTATTGGGAGTGTGGGGGGGGGGGTAGTGTTAATTATGCCTATGGTTGCAGGTGATAACAGGCATTTAATACTGGACGTTTAATCTGAGCTTCATTCAGAATTTTAACAGTCAAATATGTGACTAGCTGAAGAATATACACCTTCAATTACAATACATAATTTTGAATCAAAATGTCTTAAAGGGTTAATGTTTTCTACAGTCAAGTTACTAAATCCCAGTTTCACTTTTGCATGATGGTTGGACATGTACCTTAAAATCCCAGATGACGACGGCTCCATCCAGACCCACGCTGCTGTACTTCTCCACTTTGGCTTTCTTCCCAGATACGACACACAGCTGCCTGCAGGACACACACACGCACACGACGCTCACAGAAGCTGAACTGTACAGGTTTTACATTGTTGTTGCAGCTTTTCTCAATCGCTTTGGCACATTTACTTAAGTAAAACTTTTTAAAAAAAACTCTACAATCCTCACACCACATGGGTGCATTCAGCACATCACTCCATGTGACCTGAAAACGTGATTACTCACTCAACTTGAAATGTATATAAAACCACAAATAAATAAATGATTGCCACCAAAGGAAATTATTCCTTTCTCATTGCTTAGGCCAAGACAGTCAAAATGTAAAGACATCTTGTCAAAAGACAGTAGACTCTAAAGGTGCTAAAAGTACTCTCTGTAGTATTGTCCAGCTGCTAACAGTGTATATTTAGGCAGCTGAATACTTGTTTAAAAATTATTTAAGGAACTGCTGTACAAGATGTGCAAGAAAAAAGAAAATATGCTGCCAATGTATTTAAACCTCATGGCTCATCCAATCTCCTCTCTGTCTGGCCACAACATTTTATGGTCATCACACCTGATATCCTCCATTGCAATACAACAAGGGAAAACCCTTTGGCATGACATAGTCAGGTTCATAAATATGTATATATATTACCTGTATGTATGGATGGCTACCTTAGTGACTACATACCTGTAGGCCAGTATTCTTATCATGAATGTGTATTTTATTTCACAAATAGGCTGATTTGCAGTGGCTGATAATATGTTGTATTTATGTTAAGACATTTTATTTTTGAAAAAACTTTCAAAACATTAACAATAACTTGGTGCATCCCCCCCCTCGGAACTTGGACAACCACTGAGTACCACGAGCTAAAAGTCCAACATGGCTGCCCAATGCACCCACAGCAGTGAAAGCTGTAGTAGCATACAGTTATTAGCACTTCTGTCATATTTGAAAGTCTGTTAGTCTTCTGGTAGCTGTGCCAAGAGAAAGATAGGCACAGGCTAATTACTGCTAACTAACATGCTAGTTAACATTAACATAGACACAGGCTAATTATTGCTAACTAACATGCTAGTTAACATTAACATAGACACAGGCTAATTACTGCTACCTAACATGCTAGTTAACATTAACATAGACACAGGCTAATTATTGCTAACTAACATGCTAGTTAACATTAACATAGACACAGGCTAGTTATTGCTAACTAACATGCTAGTTAACATTAACATAGGCACAGGCTGATTACTGCTAACTAACATTCTAGTTAACATTAACATAGGCACAGGCTGATTACTGCTAACTAACATTCTAGTTAATAATAACATAGGCACAGGCTAATTACTGCTAACTAACATGCTAGTTAACTTTAACATAGGCACAGGCTAATTACTGCTAACTAACATGCTAGTTAACTTTAACATAGGCACAGGCTAATTACTGCTAACTAACATGCTGGTTAACATTAACATAGGCACAGGCTGATTACTGCTACCTAACATGCTAGTGTACAGTAACATGGACACAGGCTAATTACTGCTTACTAACATGTTAGTGTGTACAGTAACATGGACACAGGCTAATAACTGCTAACTAACAAGCTAGTTAACATAAGTAATTAAACCTAAAGAGCTAATGGAAGTCCAAACTGTCTGACAATATGGTGATTAGTTGACTGTGCAACGGTAAGTCGCGTGGTACTGACACAATCGTTAGCCAATTTTTATAAAAATGTCTGCTACGGAGCCGGAACATGAGATACAAGGTAATGGAACCTTTTATACATTGTCATGTTTCTTTAGAAATAAACAACAGACAAATAGAGTCTTTAA
>NC_045747.1:33885680-33886502 GCF_008692095.1 Etheostoma spectabile | reverse complement strand
TCAGATGGAAAGTTATTCACTGTCAAAGTGGCGCCAAAATGAATGGGAGTCAATGGGATGCTAACGGCAGATGATGGCTGTGATGGCTGGGCATTAAAATGGCGCCATGGGAGATCCACTTAGAGAGGAGGGGCTTACCCCCTTGGTAATCCATGCTATCAACTGGTATTGCTAACAGTGGCTAACCTAGCTAGAGCTAATGAAAACAAGGCAAATCAGACTTGTGAATGGAACGCATTCAACTCGGGGGTGACGTCATTCCCAGCTCCGGCCTCCGACTTCCGAGGTAAATGGAACTCTCTACAAGTCCACAACCTCCTTGGTATACTAGTAGAGGTTATGATGCTATAACATATCTGCATCTTGCACTACTTACCTTGACTGGAATATCATTGTTTACAAATACATTGGCAATACCGTACTTTAACTGTAATATACATTACTTTCCACTGCACTTTAATTCGGATAGCTTCTGTCCAAACTTTATTTTTACTACCTTAAATCATTGTTATACTGCTCATTTTAGCCTAACTTATCATATATATATGTATCTGTAAAGATTCTGTTTATAGTAATCTGTATATTATGCTCACATTCTGTCTATAGCAATAGCCATCTGTATATACAGTCATAGTACATAGCTGTAATAATTCTATTTATAGTAATATCCACCTGTATATTAAATTCAGTACATATCCAGCTGTATGTTTTGTTTACAATCTAGTTATCTATATATTATATTCATGGGACAAATCTATCCGTAAAATTCTGTTTATAACAGTATTCATCTCTATATTTATTCAGTACATATCCATGTCCTGC
>NC_045747.1:33885594-33885670 GCF_008692095.1 Etheostoma spectabile | reverse complement strand
CCAGTGTATATCCTGCACTTGCTGCTATTGCACCTCTGGTTAGACCCAATCTGCATTTCGTTACCTTGTACCTGGA
>NC_045747.1:33884979-33885584 GCF_008692095.1 Etheostoma spectabile | reverse complement strand
GACAATAAAGTTGAATCTAATCTAATCTAATCTGAATTTTAAAGGGAAGCTGTCGTGAACCTTACATGATGCTGTTCTGGTGCACGTTGCCCATCTCGTTGCTCTCCTCGTCCGTGGCCTTCTTGTCCAGGTTGCGGAAGTGCTGCATGGCTGACACGCTGGACTTGGAGGTCTGCTTGGGGATGTCCAGCTTCTTCACGAACTCCAGAGCCCCTGGACCCTTATAGGTGAACTGGTACGGGCAACAGTCATGGCCCTGGCAGATAAGTTCAGTACAAAGAATCATATCAATATCCAACTGTACATTTGACAACCCCAAATAATGTTAAGAGTTAACCCTTGTGTTGTCTTCCCTCTTAATGACACTTTTTATCAATGTTTTTACAATTTTCTTACGTTTTTGTTTTGACGTGTTCAACACTACGTAACGCTAAATTATTAACTTTAGTTTGACAGTTATTTTTAACATTAACAAATAGTCATTATCAGCTTTAGAATTTGTCATTGCAGCTTTAGAATATGTATATCAAATAGCGAAGTTGATCATGTCTTCATCTTAAGAACTCATGCATGGAGTTGGTAGACACACACACACACACACACAC
>NC_045747.1:33879861-33884969 GCF_008692095.1 Etheostoma spectabile | reverse complement strand
ACACACACACACACACACACAGGTGATAGTTACCGCAGCAACAATCTCAGTGGGGCTGACGTAGAGCACACTCAGAAGAGGCAGATGGTTGGTGGTCAGCTGGGTGACCCTGGATGGACAAAGGTCAGAAAGGTGACAGAAAATGATATAATGTCCATCCATACTTACAGGATCACATATAAAACATTAGGCGTGAAGAAAAGACAACAAAAAGAGACCTGGGTGTAAAACTTTAAAGGTTGTTAATGAAGTCCTGCATGGCCTGGTGAGTTTGCTGAAGAAGCTGATTTACGTTGGAAATGTAATTCAGTCTAGAGGCATCTGGTCATTGATCCCCTCAGACGTACAGTATGTCATTTTCCGCCGCTAGGGGTCTCCATGGGGATCCATAAGTGGAACGTAGTGAATATTATGCAAATATCGATCATACTGATTGAATTAGTGTCTTGGCGGATGTACTCACCCCTTCCCCTGGGTGGCATCCACCACGGTGATGCTGCTGTTGTGGGCCACACAGGCCAGCTGGTCTCCCCCAGGGGAGAAGGAGACACTGTGCACCCAGCCTCCACAGTCCTTATGCTCCATCAGTACCTCCCCAAAAGGCATTTTGGCCCCCCAGGCAGTGGGTCCGGGCTTGTCCTCGATGTCCTTAATGTAGGCTGAGAAAACCCTGACAAGCATTGAATTGATTTGTGTTATAGTTTGCCAGATTTGGAAACCAATCTTGGGTTGCCTATGTACTTTTGGACTTACTGAGTATGTATATTGCTATTGTTTTAAGACCCGGGTCCACCACAAGCTGGGGCCGGATCCTGGAGTGCTCTGACTCTCCCTATGGTTTTAACTATTTAAGCTCAGTTCAGTCTCACCCCAAACCACACCAATGGGCAAAAATGATGATAGAATAGAGATGGTGGGGATATATCCCTACCACTTTTCTAATTTTTTGAATTGAAATGAACTGCATATCTCCAGATATTCTCACTTGTACAGGGGGGGGCATCACGCCTAACACCTCTATTTTAGAGCCACAACAAAGAGCCAGTTGCCAATTCTACCCTGTCTCCAAAGGACCAGCCACCAAATCCCACAAAAAGACCAAAACCAACAATGTGTGTCTCAACACACATTATTATTTTATAAAAATAAGAAAGGATTTGGTAATTTCCCATAAAGCTGGAAACGCTAGTTATCCAGACGTTACTCAAACAGGAGGAAAAAGAGCAATTTGTTCTGTTGCAGAGTAAACCTAATTTGATGCTTTAGTGACAGGATGATGTGTGTAGGATTCATTCAAAATGAACTACAGTAAAATAATAAACATAAACAGTAAACATGATTAGCGCACTTAATCCGGTAGGCTACTCAGAGTTCAAGCTACAAGTGTGGTTCTTCAGGGATGTGTTTGTAGAACAAATGACAATGCATGTTACTAACTCAACTTCTTCCCTTGTCTTGTGCTCTCTCGCCCCTCCCTCTCTCTCCTCCTATCGCTTCCTGAAGGTGTTTCTGGCTCTGGAGCTGCGACAATTCTCCATGTCACTCTCTCTCCCCCCCCCCCCCCCCCCCCCCACCAGTCGAGGCAGATGCCCCCCACCCTGAGCCATGGTTCTACCTCTTAAAGGAAGTTTTTCCTTGCCTCTGTGGCCTAGCGCTTATCTTGGTGAATTGTTGGGTTTCTGTAAAGAAGATCCCAGATTACGGTGTAGACCTGCTCTTTATGGAAAGCGCAATGAGATAACTGCTGTTGTGATTTAGCGTTACATAAATAAAATTGAATTGAATGACACCAGTCTGCTTTTGCAGTTGTGGGAGTTGGGTCACCTGCAGTGGAAGTCTGCAGACCCAGCCGCCAGCAGGACGTTGTTTGGATGCCAATCCAGACTCAGGACTGTGGAGCAAATGGGTTTCTTGATGTGCTTGCTCAGCCACCTGAAAGGGAAGGAGAAGAAGAAGAAGACATACTTTAAATGACCTCCAAGGGGATATTACATTTTTACATTACACACATGCACACATGCACAAACAGGACCTATACATGCACAAATGGAGAGATGTCAGGGCCCAGGAGGTAATGTCCCTACAGTCCCTACGGACTGGGAATGGTAAAATCTTGCAAATGAATGGGCTTGGCAGATAGCATGGCAATTTTAATTTCTGGTAGGAGGTAAGGAGTCTAGGGAAGACAATTAGGACAACTGGTGAAACATTTGTTTGAGATCTGACTTCTTATTAAAGTCAGAATTCTGACTTTCATCTCAGAATTCTGAGATTAATGTCCCTAATTAACGTCCCCTTATGGCCCTAATCCTCCTCCGTAGGGAAAATGTGTTTTTTGTAGCCCTATTTGCAGTTTATGTCTTTCTGTATTTGCAGTACCTTTCTGTATGTGGTTATGTTTTTACTACTTGCAGTGGCTTTCTGTATGTTCCTGTAACTTCCTGCATGTTACCATTGTTGTCTGACTTTTTAATCTCTATGTCTGTTGACTAATTGACAGACATCACCATTCTCAGGTGACAACTATTGAGTCTCAATTGTCTCGGCCTTTAAAACCAATATCAAGTTAATTGTTACGAGCCATACAGGAAGGATTTGATCACGTATTGCTCACCAGTCGTTCTCCTTCTCGAAGTAGCAGACGGAGATGAGGCGAGCTCCGCTGCCCAGGGCGAACTTGTTCTCCAGGGGGGACCACTTCACACAGGTGGCGGCCCGGTTGATGCGCACCAGGACCAGGGTGGGCTTCCAGACGCCGTCCTTCAGAGTCCACACGTAGGCGTTGCGGTCGGAGGCACATGTCACAATGCGGTTGGACTCTGGGGCCCAGTCAATGCCTGAGGACCCAATCATGAAGCTCTGCTCAGGTGTCAAAGGATGGACGAACGATGCAATGATTTCTACTAGGAAACATATTCTACCTTTGATTTCAAATCATATATTTTCCTTGAGATGTCAAAAACACTTAACCATTAATTCAGACCTCCTTAAGCCTTGAGTTGTCTTTCCGTCAAACAAACCAAATCAAAGCTTTTAACAACTTTTTCGTAAGTTTTTGTCCCACTTTTGGCGCTTTTTTTGAACGTTTGTCACTTTTTTTTTGACGTTGTTAACACCACGTGACATATACACTAACTTATTAACTAGTTTTACAGTTATTTTTGGAATTTATGGTCAATAAACCTCATTTATAGGAAATTATACCTAATGTTTGAGTTAGAAAAGCAGAAATTAGGAATTATTGAGACTAAAATGAAAGGAATAAGATAAGATAAGATAAGATAATTTGTTTATTAGTCCCCAATGGGGAAATTACTGTACTGCACTCTGTGTACACACTTTTTGTTAGTACAATGTAGAATGGATGTTGATGGATAATCACAGATGTTGATGGATAATCACAGACTGGAACATGTCAACTTTTACTTAAAACTATTTCAAAAACACTTCCATTTGTTTTCAAATGCTATAAAATTGAATAAGACCCAAAATTAATGAAAGTAGAGATTTGTACTTGGCAAAGAGCGTTGGAATCAATCATGTTATTTTGGGGAATTAAAAAGAACATTGATATAGGACAACGGGTCAATTTGAGGGTAAAAACAGAAATGTGTGTACTAAATTGTAGATATTAATACCACTTTGTGTCAAAAGTATCATTACTAAGTGCTTTGTGGAACAATCTTTAACTGGGATTACCCAAACTCTGAGGAAATCATTCTACCATGATGTTTTAATCTGTTAAATAACGTTCTATTGAGGTTTTTTTTAACAGAACTATAATGTATTCATAAAATCCAGCACTTTACTGCTATTTAACAGTCACTGTTGGCTGATATGAGTACATATTATATTACAGTACCTGTGATTCGTCCACTGTGCTCAGTCAGCTCATGGATCTTAACCCATTCTTTGCCGTTCTTTTCATAGATGATCACCACGTTGTTGTTAGGACTCACTGCGATCTCTGTAAAGAAATATGCGTGCACAAATGTTAGGCATTGCAACCAAAAGTAATTAATATCATCGTATAGCTTCATCTGATAGATTTAGACTTCTCTTTATTGATCCTTTTGGGATGACTCCCGCGAGGAAATTGAATTTCCAGCATCTTACAGTATAGAAAATAACAATAACAAACTTTCAGCTATGGAAAGATTTTTAGCATGAATCAAACAAAATAAATAAAACAGTTAAAAGCAGTTTGTGTCCAGGTGTGTATGTATGTAGATTATTAATGGTGAGTTGGAATGGGAAATTCCCATGGCTGTTAGGTAAAGGTGCTTACTTACTGCCCGTCACCCCTACCAGGGTAGGGGCCCGCCACAACACCAACAACACAGCTCTCCAGAGTCCTCTGTCCTGGCCATTTTCTCTAACTGGTTCCAGGTGTAACCCACTTGGTGGTGTCAGCCTCAAGGTCGCTCGCCAGGTGTTCTTGGCCGACCTCTCTCCCGCTTGCCGTGTGGTTCCACCGCAACGCCTGCCTAGTGATGCTGTTGGTGGTTTTCGTAGGGATGCCCTATCCAGCCCCGTCTCCTCTTCCGATTTCTTCTTCGGCAGGGAGTTGGCCCGTCCTTTCCCGGAGGTTGGTATTACTGTGGGTCAGGCCATCGGATCTGGAGAATTCTTCTGAGCAGGTGTTGATGAAGGTCTGGACTTTCTGATGGTAGTCTTATTTATCCTCCAGGTCTCTGCCCCATACAGTAAGACTGACTTTACGTTGGAGTTGAATATTCGGATCTTGGTGGTCACTGACAGCTCTCTGGAGGTCCAGATGTTCTTGAGCTGGGCGAAGGCGGCTCTTGCTTTACCAATCCTTGCCTTAGGTAAAGGTGCAGGGTCAAATAATTAATAGGGTTTATCTTTTTAATCTACAGAGAAATGCCATGGCAATCTCGCCATTAGTTACCATGTTTGCGACGTTACGTGTGGAATTTCATGTAAAGAGGTCTAACAGATCCTCAGTTTCATTTGGTTCAATTGTTTACATATACATCTGCAATACCGTACTATAACTGTAATATGCAATCACTTTCCACTGCACTTCAATTCGGATAGCTTCTGCCCAAACTTTATTTGTACTACCTTTAAATCATTGTTATACT
>NC_045747.1:33870487-33879836 GCF_008692095.1 Etheostoma spectabile | reverse complement strand
CGTGTTAACACCACGTGACATATACACTAAACTTTAACTAGTTTACAGTTATTTTGGAATTATGGTCAATAAACCTCATTATAGGAAATTATACCTAATGTTTGAGTTAGAAAAGCAGAAATAGGAATTATTGAGACTAAAATGAAGGAATAAGATAGATAAGAAAGATATTGTTTATTAGTCCCCAATGGGAAATACTGTACTGCACTCTGTGTACACATTTTGTTAGTACAATGTAGAATGGATGTTGATGGATAATCACAGATGTGAGGATAATCACAGACTGGAACATGTCAACTTTACTTAAACTATTTCAAAAAAACTTCCATTTGTTTTCAAAGCTATAAAAATGAATAAGACCAAAATTAATGAAAGTAGAGATTGTACTTGGCAAAGAGCGTGGAATCAATCATGTTATTTTGGGGAATTAAAAAGAACATTGATATGGACAACGGGTCAATTTGAGGGTAAAAACAGAAATGTGTGTACTAAATTGTAGATATTAATACCACTTTGTGTCAAAAGTATCATTACTAAGTGCTTTGTGGAACAATCTTTAACTGGGATTCCCAAACTCTGAGGAAATCATTCTACCATGATGTTTAATCTGTTAAATAACGTTTATTGAGGGTTTTTAACAGAACTATAATGTATTCATAAAATCAGCACTTTACATGCTATTTAACAGTCACTGTTGGCTGTATGAGTACATATTATATTACGTACCTGTGATTCGTCCACTGTGCTCAGCAGCTCATGGATCTTAACCATTCTTTGCCGTTCTTTTCATAGATGATCACCACGTTGTTGTTAGGACTCACTGCGATCTCGTAAAGAAATATGCGTGCACAAAGTGTAGGCATTGCAACCAAAAGTAATTAATATCATTGTATAGCTTCATCTGATAGATTTAGACTTCTCTTTATTGATCCTTTTGGGATGATCCCGCGAGGAAATTGAATTTCCAGCATCTTACAGTATAGAAAATAACAATAACAAACTTTCAGCTTGGAAAGATTTTAGCATGAATCAAACAAAATAAATAAAACAGTTAAAAGCAGTTTGTGTCCAGGTGTGGATGTATGTAGATTATTAATGGTGAGTTGGAATGGGAAATTCCCATGGCTTAGGTAAAGGTGTTACTTACTGCCCGTCACCCCTACCAGGGTATGGGCCCAACAACAACAACACAACAACAGCTCTCCAGAGTCCTCTGTCCTGGGCATTTCTCTAACTGGTTCCGGGTAACCATCTTGGTGGTGTCAGCCTCAAGGTCGCGTCGCCAGGTGTTTCTGGCCACTCTCCCGCTTGCCTTGTGGGTTCCACCGCAACGCCTGCCTAGTGATGCTGGTTGGTGGTTTTCGTAGGGTATGCCTATCCAGCCCCGTTCCTTTCCTGATTTCTTCGGCAGGGAGTTGGCCCGTCCTTTCCGGAGGTTGGTATTACTGATGGTGTCAGGCCACGGATCTGGAGAATTCTTCTGAGGCAGGTGTTGATGAAGGTCTGGACTTTTCTGATGGTAGTCTTATTTATCCTCCAGGTCTCTGCCCCATACAGTAAGACGATTACGTTGGAGTTGAATATTCGGATCTTGGTGGTCACTGACAGCTCTCTGGAGGTCCAGATGTGTCTTGAGCTGGGCGAAGGGGCTCTTGCTTTACCAACCTTGCTTAGGTAAAGTGCAGGGTCAAATAATATAGGGTTTATCTTTTTAATCTACAGAGAAATGCATGGCAATCTCCGCATTAGTTACCATGTTTGCGACGTTACGTGTGGAATTTCATGTAAAGAGGTCTAACAGATCCTCAGTTTCATTGGTTCAATTGTTTACATATACATCTGCAATACCCTACTATAACTGTAATATGCAATCACTTTCCACTGCCATCATTCGGATAGCTCGCCCAAACTTTATTTGTACTACCTTTAAATCATTGTTATACTGCTCATTTTAGCCTAACTTATTATATCTACCTGTAACAATTCTGTCTATAACAATAGCCTGCATGTATATTCATAGTACATATTCACCTGTAAACTCTGTAAAACAGTAGTATATTATGTTCATTGTACATATCTGTAAAATTTCTACCTATAGTAATATCCACCTGTATATTATATTCAGTACATATCCAGCTGGAAATCTTGCTCACAATACTTGTTATCTAGCTATTATATTCATAGGACAAACCCATCTGTAAAATTCTGTTAATAATAGTATTCAGTTCTATATTTCCTCACTACTTATCCATGTCCTGCACTTATGGAACCAGTGTATACCCTGCACTTACTGCTATTGCACTTCTGGTTAGACCTAAACTGCATTTCGTTGCTTTGTACCTGGACCTGTGTAATGACAATAAAGTTGAATCTAATCTAATTTGATCTAATTTGATGCGGCGTTGTGTGTAATTAGACACATGGTCTGCAGGTGGCGATAGAAGAAAGCCCAGTGGCTCATCCCATTTAAGTTCATTTTCCATCCGGGAGATCAATACCTGAATATTGGAGATGAGTGTTTTCATTTGGGACCATTCAAACAACTAAAACTGGAAAAGGAATGTACGTAGAATTAGCAGAAGTACTGCACATTAGATGTTAGTATGTACTGTGTACATGTGGGAAGTTTGTCCAAACAATAACTGTGATAATGGAGGAAATTCAGGGGTCACCCAGATCCTCAGTATGAGGACTGTGAGTACCCGTAACAGATTTAGACTAACAGTGTAGTTGGCAATGGATTGGTCGGTCAACCCCCGACTGAAATATCTCCACAGCAATTAGATGGATCGCCATGAAGTTTTGGTTAAGATAATAATTGTCACCAGAAGAAGAAGTTCTATGATCCTCTGACTTTCCATCTTTATCCTCCAGTTCATGACCAAACAACTACAAAACTACAAACCTTCCCATCAACCTCAGCTGTACTTTTGTTTAACCCTTGTACTGTCCTCGGGTTCTCAAAACTACAGAAATATGGGTTTCTTTTTAACCAAATTACCCAAAACTTTAAGTACAATTACAAATACTTAATCACTACTTTCATTGAATTTTGGATATTCACTGTTATATCATTTGAAAAAATTTAAATGGATTTCAAACCTGACTAGACTTTGAGATACATATCTGACTATCCATCAACACAAGTTCCTCTAATATTAGTAAGTAAGCAAGTCTCATTTCAAAATTATACATAATAATGTCCTATAAATGAAATGTATTGACCATGTATTCCAACAATAAGTGTAAAACTAGTGGTAATAAATTGGTGTTAGGGAAAAATAGCATTGAAAATGTTAAAGAAGTGACAAAACATTGAAAAAGCGTCGCAGAAAAGGGACAAAAGGTCAAAAAATGAAAAAAAAAACAACCCAGAAGGACATTAAGTGCACGGTCAACCAGAAGACAAGACCAGGGTTAAATGTCCTAGGAAGGAACTTGTTTTGGTGGAACATGTGTCCGTTCAAAAGTAGTTTTAGTCGTGTAGAACCCCAACACAAAGAAAAGACCGACATATGGATATGGTATATATATTATTTTGCATTGCTGGTTTTGATTTTGGATATTGACCGTTTAACATTACATGTAAGTCAAACCCAGAAGAGTTCTGGAGCCCCTGGTGAGACCTGGAGCAGTGTTTCATGTTGTGTTGAGTCTTCTTAGTCCACATGTGTCAAACCCAAGGCCCGCGGGCCAAATCCGGCCCCTCACAGATATTGATCCGCCCCTCATGTCCAATAAAATGTTCACAATACAAGTTTTTGTCACTTTGTCCGATGTTTCGGGTGTTTTTTCCATGATGGCTGAGGACCAAAGTGTAAGTGAGAAGACTATGTGAGACATGCAATGATGCAGTCAAAGATAAATAAATATGAGCATGTCTGGCTACTGTTATGATTCTCATTTTCCATTGTGGCCCTTAGTGAAAATGAGTGTAACAGCCCTGTCTTAGTCTTTTAAAAATGTTGATTTTGATGCTATCATAGTAGCGCCCCTAGCTCTCCCGTCCAAAAGACCATTTCACCCAAAATAAGAATGCAGTGAATCTTAAAAATGAAGTTTCTGTCTTAAATATGCTTTTAAATGAAGGTTTAACCAAGTTACTGTACCTTCACAAAAACACCCTAGGTTGCATTTTGCCGAGAGGGTGCTTTAATTACGGCATGGCTGGAGGCTCTTTGTAGCAATAGCTATGTTTCCATCCACACGTTTTTATCCAAATTAAGTGATATTGAATGAAAAATGCCTTATTGAAACAGTCAAATGAAAGGAAATATGTTCGGTCTCATCTGATTTTCTCTTGATGATATTCGGCTTATGTGATAAACGCTGATGGAGACGCCATTTGCTGACTAAATAATCAATTGTGATAAAGTTTTAGGTTATTTTATGGTTGCAACCAGCAAAAAAACGAAGAAGAAGAAGAAGTTGTAGTTCATTTCCCCCAGTATTTCCTCTCTGTGTGCACACATGGCGGGCGTCAACAAAGACAGATGGACGTGGACGGACGAGGAGACGAGAGACTTTACAACTACATTACAACTTGTGTCCCTTGTGTGTTGATCCATTTTGTCTAGAAAAACTTTGTTGTTGAATGTTGTGATTCAGTGAAAATGAATGGAAACACCTTCAAATGTCTCAAATCAACATACCAATTTAACTCTAAAACAGCGTGTGACGTCATCACCACAGGTTTTTATCGGCTTTAAACCCGTTGGACGGAAACACACTTTCAGCAGATTTCTTCATTTGAGTTTTTTAACCAACCTTCAGATAATTCGATTGACAAGTGGATGGAAACTTAGCTCCTGAGACACCTTGTCATGGACCATAGTCCCCCAACTAACTGTATGAGGGTCCTGACAGTACCTAGGTAAGGACACTAGCCAGTCAGAAGCAGAGTATGAGGCCCTGACAGTACCTAGGTAAGGACTACTAGCCACGTCAGAAGCAGAGTATGAGGGTCCTGACAGTACCTAGGTAAGGACTACTAGCCAGTCAGGAGCAGAGTATGGGGCCTGACAGTACCTAGGTAAGGCACTACAGCCAGTCAAGAAGCAGAGTATGAGGGCCTGACAGACCTAGGTAAGGACTATAGCCAGTCAGAAAGCAAGAGAGTATGAGGGCCCTGACAGTACCTAGGTAAGGACTACTAGCCAGTCAGAAGCAGAGTTTGAGGGCCTGACAGTACCAGGTAAGGATACTAGCAGTCAGAAGCAGAGTATTATGGCCAGACGTAACTAGGTAAGGACTACTAGCCAGTCAGAACTGACTGACACTAAAAATAAAATTGCTTTTGTAATCACACTGGAGTTTTTAAAGCGGTAACCCTGGGTCCATTCCTGCTTAAAATGTAGAAGAAACCCACTGCACTGCAGCATTCACCAATAACCGTAATGGCGTATACAGAGACAGCAGTGGACAATCACAACAGTCAGATCCCTGCTGTAAAGCTCTTTGAGTCCATTTCCTGCATTAATAATCAGATCCCAGTGGTTCTCCAGGCCACATTAATGCAATAAGAGAAGGGAGAGCATTGAGAAGTGGTCCCACCCTATATTGATCCCATAAATGATAGAGAAAGAACACTGCACACATACATAGCTACTCTGTGTTTGCTGCTTCACTTACGGGTCCTGTCTTTGTTCCAGGTGTGGCAGGAGAGCGGCTCCAGGCCAAAACTGTAGAGCGACATGTCCGGACAGAGGCAGGAGAGGCTGCTGGAATGTAGCTGCTGTGAGGGCCGCAGGTCCAGGATCAGATCAGGAAGGACAGGGAGACATGTTGTAAGGACACTCGCAGAGCTGGTTTCTTGTATTTGGGTTGAGAAATTACAGGAGCAGTGAATTCTAAAGTTCTTGGTGTGAGAGTTTCATCTTAACGCCAGATGGGTGTTACTTACTATGATGCAGACTTGGAATTTAGGTCCTAAGAAAGCAAGTACATCCACTATGTGGACGAACTTACAGTGCTCTCTACTCTCCCTTTAATTCACTGTAAGTTGGCGAGTAATGCCTGGGAGATAAGAGTACACCTTTATCTGGTGTGGTGCACACTGTGCAAACTATTTAATTATTACGTCTGTGTTTTTCTCTTCCCTCTAACAATAACCTGATCCTGAGTGGAAGAAACAAACCTTGGTTTTGTCACAGTTTGAAAGGTTTGAACCTAAGA
The DNA here is from genome assembly GCF_008692095.1 of Etheostoma spectabile. Lineage (NCBI taxonomy): Eukaryota > Metazoa > Chordata > Actinopteri > Perciformes > Percidae > Etheostoma > Etheostoma spectabile. The sequence continues at coordinate 33,873,662 of NC_045747.1, read as the reverse complement.
AGATACGGCCTCGGACTGGTACACACAGTAGAAGTACAGTAGAAGTTTCTTTTGTTGCATTTGTCTTTGCTTAGCCATATCAACCTGACACATAGATAAGAATGGACCGGGTGGAAAGCATAAACCAGTTTTACACGTGAGCTAAAATGGAACTAGATGTGATAAAAACCAAGTCCTGACTTACCTTTTGCTGTGTGGCCAGGTGGAGGTCTGGTTGGTAGTTGGAGGTGCGGGGTTGTGTTCGTGGACTCTGGGCAGTCGACACGAATGGAGCTATGCAGTCTGACTGGGTGAAGGAAGTGAAGACTCATGGGAGTGGAAGAAAGGTGGGTGTGTCTGCTGATAGCTGTTGAGCAAGCATCTTGTCTAGAGCAAGTTTACTGTGCCACCTAACACCAATGCCCAGTATACAGTGGCTAGAATGAGTTTACCCCCCCCCATGTTAAAGTTGATTAAAAAGAGGAATAAAAAAACATATTTTGGAAATTAATCTTATAGCCTTAAATCAAAAAATTTAGGAAAATCCAACCTTTTGAGGACATTAATTTTCTTTGTGAATGAATAATGTATTGTAAATAAATAAATGTTCTTCCTAAAAATACAGGGGGCATAAGTATACACCCCCTATGTTAAAATACAGGGGCATAAGTATACACCCACCTATGTTCAAAATACAGGGGCATAAGATACCCCCTATGTTAAAATACAGGGGCATAAGTATACCCCCCTATGTTAAAATCAGGGGCACAGTATACACCCCCTATGTTAAATACAGGGGGCATAAGTATACACCCCCTATGTTAAATACAGGGGGCATAAGTATACACCCCCTATGTTAAATACAGGGGCATAAGTATACACCCCCCATGTAAATACAGGGGGCATAGTATCACACCCCTATGTTAAAATACAGGGGCATAAGTATACACCCCCTATGTAAAATACAGGGGCTAAGTATACACCCCCTATGTTAAAATACAGGGGCATAAGTATACACCCCCTATGTTAAAATACAGGGGCATAAGTATACACCCCCTCATGTTAAAATACAGGGGGCATAAGTATACACCCCCTATGTTAAAATACAGGGGCATAAGTATACACCCCCTATGTTAAAATACAGGGGTCATAAGTAAACACCCACCCATTTTAAAATACAGGGGCATAAGTATACACACCCCCTTATGCCCCCTGTATTTTAACATAGGGGGGGCATACTTATACCCCCTGTATTTTAAGGAAGAGTATTTATTTATTAATGATACATTATTCATCCACAAAGAAAATTAGTGTCCTTAAAGGTTGGATTTCCCTAATTTTTTTGAATTAAGGCATTGAGATCAATTTCCAAAAGATGATTTTTTTATTCTTCTTTTTAATCAACTTTAGCATGGGGGTGTAAACTTATGCAAGCCACTGCACGCACACACACACATACACAGACACACACACACGCATACGCCACAGGAGGTGGTGAACAATGACTTTTCCACCCTACCTTTCTGTTTCTCTCCAACCAAAGGAGAGCATTATGTTGCCTGGAAACTTAACAAGGTCAGAGCTAGGCGAGAGGTAAAGAGAGACCGACACCTCAGCCTCCACCAGTCCTCCACCGGTCCTCCACCGGTCCTCCGCCAGTCCTCCACCGGTCCTCTGCCAGTCCTCCGCTGGGAAGACAGCTGCTTTCTCTCCAGGGCCAGGTCAGTAAAAACCTGTATTTCTCAGACATCACTGTGCTGAAATAATTCATTTTTATTTTCGAGCATGAGGATTTCATGGTTTATCCCATGTGGAGTCTCACCTAAACACATTAGACGGTAGGGACATACTGTATGTGCATATTACCTTAGATTGATAACCCTGACACGTTTGTTCAGAGCATTAGTTGGACTGTTAATAACTGATACTCTTGTTCTTGCTTTTAAGGTTTTCCAGATGTAAGAGGGTCAATTTGGATCACAAAGATTGTCCCAAAAGTCAGAAACGAGTGTTTAGCTAGCCTTTACTTTGATTTTCACATTGGGTTACAATCACATACCTTATAAGTAATATAGGATATTTGTAATAGACACAAAGGTGTGTAAAAAGTCACATGAACTTTTAAATGCATGTGTTCCTTTCTGTATCTGGTTTATGTTTAATGTACTGTAAGTCCATGCACGCTGGGCATTTTTTCATGCATTACTCAGGGATAAAATGTAAAAAGTTATTAACAAAATGGTCCAAACTAGCGATCAGCTGATGGGATATTCAGTGTGTTGCACTGCGAGCCGGTAATACAGGAAGAGATCAGTAATCAGAGGAGCTGATGGCAGTGGTTGGGAGTTAAAGGGTATCAGGTTACTCTGGTGTCACATCCAAACTCTCTCCATAGATAGATAGATAGATAGATAGATAGATAGATATTGATCCCCAAAAAATGGGAAATTATAGTGTTCCAGCAGCAAAATCAGTCACACAGCACAGAATATAAATACAAATGAAATACTAGGATACAACACACATACATACACACAATATACATGAAATAATAATAGGAATACATACAAATATGTGCAACAAAGTTAAGTTAGAGAGGAAGCAGGTGTGCATCAAAACATGATTGTGGTATCAGAACAAAATAATGCATCATAAACTATGTATATATTGAATATTGCTACTGACTTTTGACATTTAAGCGTACTTGATCAGCTGATATACAGGAGATTTAACGTTATACTAGCTTCTTTATAAGCTACCTGCACTACATTTATAACAATAGTTTGACATTTTGGGAAATGCTTATTTTTTGCCGAGATTTTGATGGGAAGACTGATACTCTCCATGGTAACAGAGGGACACAGGATGCAGATTAGGACATGTGGAAATGCCCTTTTATGGTGTTTCACTATTACACCTTAAAGGCTCCAGTGAGTTAGTATAAAAAACTTAATGGTTCAAATCAGTGGTAAGTACATTTACTCCAGTACTGTACTTAAGTCCAAATGTTGACCTACTTGTACTTTACTTGAGTTTTTATCTTTTCACGCCACCTTCTACTTCTACTGCGCTGCATTCCAAAGAGAAATCTTCTACTTTTAGATTTCTGCACACAAAACACGTGTAGTTTATAAATCGGATGTTTTATCATAAAGTAACCTAGCAACACTATAACGGCCTCCAGGTCCAGCTGAGA
>NC_045747.1:33851506-33870477 GCF_008692095.1 Etheostoma spectabile | reverse complement strand
ATTAAACACACAGCTGGTTGGATCCTTCACACTTCCAATGGGAGGAGAGTACTTTACTTTTAATATCTTAACTACATTTTCCCAATGATACTTTTAGACTCTTTTACTTAAGTAACATTTTCAATGCAGTACTTGTAACAGAGTATTGTCACAGTGTGGTATTAGTACTTTTCCTGAAGTAAAGGATCTCACTACTTCTTCCACTGTTGGTTAAAACCGATACCAAACACTACATTTCCCATGATGCAACTCAATCGTTGCGTCCAGATTTTACCTGTATGGGAAACACCCTCGTTTCTCAAACTCCACATAATAAAAAATAAATCCTCTCATAATTTTGAATACTCAAGTTAAGATGCACATGTAGAAGGTATGATATTATATCATATTTTCCCATCCCCACGACCAACACATCTATAAAGCAGCTATAGTCAATATTTTCTATTAACAATGCAGACTACATCTGTGTGAAAGGTGTTGCTTGTTATCGCCAGGCAGCATTTTTAGCAGTTAGCGAGCCAGCTAGTTAATGTGCTAATGCTAATGCTATGCTAATGTTGCCCTGTGTCTGCAGGATAAGTAACTAGGCAACAGTCTGCTATCACGTTAGCCTTATCACCTGAAAAGGTGATAATAATAAGTCCATGATGTGTTTGCACCTGGTCTCCACTGTCCCCTAATGACCCCACAATCTCTTATTGCCGGTTTAAATATTCCATTACCACTGAACACTTGTCTTGCCGTTCTTCTTGCTAAAGAAGACCTGAAGGACGTGGAAAAAACCTTGTTTTGGTCTTGTTTTTGGTTTTTCCGACATTTTTGTCCCTTTGTCCCTATTTAATTTTAATTTGACCCAGGGAAAACATGAGGGGTTAAACCAGAGCAGGTTTTTTTCCCCATCCAGGAATGCGATGCGGACTAGCCGGACCTTCCTCCGCGGCGCTGTGGAGGAAGGTCTGGACATGCGAGATTCATTTTGACCTAATCCCAGTTTTTGTTCTTCGCTAAACAAACCAGGTCCGATCCCTGAGCTGTGATTGGCTCCTGGAGCTGTGCATCAGGATGTCGGCCATGCACTGGGAGGCCAGGCGGCGTCAGAGCGCTCTGGACCGCAGGCTGGCCTGAGACCAACAGCAGGTAAACAGGGTTGGAACAAGCTATTAACTATTACTCAACATTCAGAACATTCATGTAGAAACTAACGAATATGTGCTATGTAAAGATATAGTGGAGTAACGGCATCCAAAGCACAAAATGAAGTCACACTCCCTCTCTGTGTGTGTGTGTGTGTGTGTGTGTGTGTGTGTGTGTGTGTGTGTGTTGTAATCCGAGCTTCTCTATTCTTTGGAGTTCCAATAAAAAAGACAAAAGAGAGTAACATTTAGTATATAAAACAAGAAGAAACAAAAAGAAAGGAAAAAACAAGAATAGGACAATTTATACAGTAAGTAGAAGGTAAAATGGAAACACATTATTATGTGTGTTTATTATTATATATTATTATGCTCCTCTGAAACATACTTATTCTACTGGGCTCAGTCAGTACAGCATACAGTCAGAGGTTAGCTGGTTAGCTCTAAGCTAAAGCTGTACCTGGCTCTTAAAGGAGGCCGAAGTTGGGGGAAATATGTTCCATAATGCATTACTTTTAATAATAATAATAGTGCATTATGGCTGAAGGAGGTTTTTCTTAAAGGAACCTCACAGCTCTGGTGATCCGAGGCTTCCTGTATTTAATGAACTCCAACAGTGGCCATGAAGTACTTTATAAATTAAGCAGTCTGGTGAGTGTGAGCTAACCCCTATTAGCACTGTTAGCTGAAGCTAACGCACACCCAGTGCCCCCCCGCCCCCGGTGATTAAACACACACCTCCCAGTCCGCCCCCCCCCGCCCGTTTAATTATGGAATCCACTGCAGTTCCTGTCCGATGAAGCAGCCCGATTGGTTGGCGTTAGGCACTGACCTCGAGGAGTTAAATCAGGATAGCCGATTGGTCAGGGGATAGGACCTGAACCAATCGGGTGCTCGCGTGAGGTAATCAAATAGACTGATGGTGATCCAGCAGCAGTCTGGTCTACTTTATTATTGAACAACGTCAGGGCTGACTGGAACCTGAGACGGGACATGTGACACCCCAGCATGGGTCCAGCTGGTGTCCTGTGGGAATCGGACAGCTTGGATCCGGTTGCTGATTTCCAGGACGTGTTCACAATCAAAAATAAAATCGGATGTCTATGCTTTAGACACAAACTATGTTTTTTTTCCCTGGTGGATTTAATGGTTACCTTTTTCTGAGTTAAGAAACTAATTGAAACAAAAACCTCTGGATCGCCCCCTGGTGGCTGGCCGCAGTGGAGGTCATAAGCCCCGCCCCCTCCAAATTAGTGGCTGAGACATGGACTATACTAGAAAAGTACACTTTAAATACATTTTTCATCTTCAAATGTTTTTTTCTGACCATTTTGGTTTAAATTAGTTATCTGATTCTATATAAAAACGAAGGGAACTGTCATGATTGACAGCTGTGATGATTAGTCCGGCGGGCGTGTGGGCGGGACTTCATAACGCGGCTCCAATTCCCGATCACTACCGACTGGGCATTGATTGACTCTGGCTCCAAAATTACAAAATGGCGGCTCCCGTATCTGAGATATTTTGGCTTCACTTTTGTACAGTGGGAGAAAGCGGAGTTCTTCACAGTCTGTGGGCCAGACCCAGATCCGGCTTCGCTCCGAAGCCGGATCTGGGTCTGGCCCACAGACTGTGAAGAACTCCACTTATCTTGGGCAGGAGGCTGAGAGCTCCATACCCGACAGCCACGGCTTCGTAAAGCACTTTGGGATCTTTTTTCATTTAAATAAATAAATTTAACTTACTTACCTACTACTTGCCTTCACCAAGTCCCCGGGAATGTTGTGTCCCTAGATTTGTGCAAGACTAGATTTATTTGTGTGCGAGAGAGCACAAGTCTCCGGAAAAGGGAAGAAGTTGAGTTAGTAACATGCATTAATGGGATGAAGTTGCCCTTTAAAACATGTTCCGTGGAGATGGGACCGGTTAGCTTCTGATGTGATATCAACATGACAAGAAAGTTATAAAACAGGTCAAATCTGTGTTATTGGCTGGGGGGTTACACACCCCCCAGGGACCCAGAAGGGTCTTTGCCGACGCCCAGAAACGTCCCGCACACAGCGAAATGTTAAGAAAAGAGAGACTCCGGGCAGAAGGCAGAGTCTGCAGATACAGATCGCACCACACACTCCTAGAGAGAGAGATTTCTTAGTCTACGCGTTGTTTTTTAGTGCATATTTGACCTTTAACTGTGCCCTTTCCGCTGCTTTCGCTGTATTTGGAGTGTTTTATTTACCTTCTCTTTTCCAGCTGTTGCAGAAGAGTCCTGAGAGCAGCCACAACGCAACCGGATCCAACACAACACGAGAACAAACCGGTAGCACTCCTGTCGACCGTGAAACACACTTGTTAGTTTTTTTTTGTTCCCTTGTCAACGTATTTTTTTTGCTTTTTTCAGTTTTTTACATTTTGGTCTCTTTTTTTTATAGTCACGTCTTCTGACGTTTTTTGTCACTTTCAACATTTTCTTCCAGTGTTTTAATCATTGTTTCTGTCGTTTTTCCCGTCACTTTTTTCTGATTGAATTGTCTCTCTTTTTTAAATGGGTCCAATTTGACCAGAGGACAACATGAGAGTTGACATAGACTTTTTATTTGGTTTATTTACAATTCTCCACATCCACGATTCAAATTGACTTTTGATTTAAACTATTTTTTCAGCACTGACTAAGGAGTCCTGATTCGTAAAGATCAAGACATCATTGGTTTTATGTCCCAATATGTCTATTTTCTAATTCTTATTTCAAAAGATAGGCTAAATGGGACATAACTGGCACATTTTTTGGTGATGTCCCACTCTTTTTCAGCAGAAAAAAACCCCAAATGCATTTCACTTAACGCTGCTCCAGGTCACCCCCCCTCCCCGATTCATTTTCGCTAGCTTCTTGGTCTTCTAGACAGATATAACTGCTGTCCATTGTAAACATGTGATAGCGTCCCATCATGCAAAGCGTGAGTCATCTACTTCTCATTTTGTGACTCAGTTTAACTCCTCAGATCCATACTTTTTGCACATTATAAAGTATTATCTAATCTAATCTAATTTTAGCCCCTCAACATGAAGAAAAAAAACACTTTTGTTGTCCCTATCTCAATGTTTTGTCCCTTTTGTTGACATTTTCCAGCTGGAGACCAGTGTCCCCACTGTAAGGGCATCCTGAAGACACCTGTCCATCACAGCGCCAAGATGTCCAACAGATACTCAGTAAGTATCTGCACGTCTCCATGACACCTGAGAGGATTCAGAAGCCGGGTCCAGATTGTCCCACAACGGGAGACTGACTGTGTCTCGATGTCCTTTAACCCTCGTGTTGTCTTCCCACCGACCTGGAAATCTTTCTTTTTCTGAGTCAAAGATTTAAAATAAAAAAACCTTTTATCAACGTTTTATCGTCCTTTCCGTCCCTCTTGTGTCTTTCCACCCTCTATGATTTTGTCACTTTTTCAACATTTGTCGACGTTTCCTAAACCTTTTGAATTTTTTTTTTTTTACATTTGACATCTTTTCACATTTTAGCTACTTGGATGAAAATGTTCTCTCTTTTTTTTACACTTTTTGTAAAGTTCTTTTACCAACTGTTTTTTCTCCAAATGCTATAAAATTGACAAAAAAACACAAATTCAATAAAAGTAGTGAACTGATTATCAATTTATCTTGTGAGGAGCGTTGCTGGGAACCATCCACGTTACTTTTTTTTGGAAACTTTGTTTGAAAGAAAACCAAATTTCGGATATAGAAACTTTTTGGAAAGGGGTCAAATTGGACCAGAAGACACCAGGAGGGTTAAAAGACAATTGGTCAATGACGGAAAGTATCCAATTTTAATATGCCATAAATTAAAGTAGGCCTATTTGTTTACTCGCTTGTAAAATCAGAGCCCATTTTGAGGATTTTCCCCAGGGATTAATGCCGGTTCATCTTCCAGTCTTTACAGTACAGCCAGCAGTGGTGAAGAAGACGAGGAACACCCCCCCCACCCCCAGATCCTGGACTCCTACATTGGACTTGAAAGCTACTATTTCCCTGTATTCTTCAAACTCATTCCCGGTCTTTGGTGTCCAGTGGGTGTCTCAAATCTTCATCCATTGCTAATATGAAAGTATTGATTAGTGCAGCTTTAAAAGGATTTTTTTTAGCATTTTATTGGCCAGTTAAAGCTTCATTTGTTTGTATTTTTAACACGGCTGCACCATACGGATAAAACTATGGAGCCGTTTTCCCCCACTTACTCATTGGATTACATGTGAAGGAGTAGGGCTCGACTGATTCGACCCCTTATTAGCCGTGATTGAAATCCATAACCCGCGTTTGCAACAGATATGCATTTACAGTCCAAATTTAAATCTTGTAGTCAAAATGACCATTTTGAAGTAATTATTTAATAAAACTGAAACTTTAAACATAATACACACAAAAAAACCAAGCTCCCTGAAGTCAGTTTGGTTGCAGGTGTCTGCTGTAGCGGAGCCGAAGTTTTCACTTTTGAATTAATTAACCTCAAAATAAAACACTAATACAGATAATCTGCTAATTGGCAAATATCGGCCCCGATAATCAGCCAGGCCGATAATTGGTCCAGACCTGTACAGCACCTTACTTTTATCGCTCATGTAACAGTTACATAACTAAGCAGCATTAGATGCTCTAACAGTTATTAAACATGGCTTTCCAGACAGACATAACTGACAACTTTCAACAACAAAAGCTCTGGACTGAAATCGGGATACCTTCAGGTCCTCGGGGGGGGGGGGGGGGGGGGGGGGGGGGGGAGTCACAGTATCCTCACTGCTTTAACTGTGCCGTGTGCCTTTTATCAACATCCAGTCAATGTTGATTTTCTTTCTGGTAGAGAAGGTAGAGATGGGGAGAGTGGTGCACTTGAACTCATCTTTCCCTTACAATAGGGCATAAATAGTTTATTCTTCATTTAGTCACTCAGATTCATTTCCTTTCCATCCACCCATCCATCATCCATCCATCGTGTCTATGGTACACATTTCATTGAAAAGCAATTCATTGCAGGCCCAACTATTCCACCTCAAAAAACAGAATGTCCACAGTTTGTCTTCCTCTCTGTTCCACTGTGTGTCCATCCATCCATCCATCCACCCATCCCTCCCTCAGGGTGGTGGAGGCTGCACACTGTGTGGTATGGTGCTGTTAGCTCCACAGTCGATGTACTCGTATGTCTCCAGGGAGAGCTGCTCATAGTGGGCCAGGTAGTACACGGTCAACGACATCCTGCAGGACGAGGACGACAAAACAGAGAATTATCCTGATTACAAGTCAGCAATTTACTGAATCCAGATAAAACCTGGAAATCCTAAAGTTGGAAAGTTTTCCTGAAAGATGACGACGAGTATTTTTGTTGACCAATTTGTGAAGGGTGGAGCTTCTACAGGGGGAACATGTGGGACAGGGTACCTAGGACTGAGACAGGTCCTGGAGGGTCATAGGAACTTTTGGTTTTCATGCATATCATGAGTTTGCTTGTGGTACCATTGTTCTGAGTGTATGATACCGTCATGTCATTTGCGTTCTGCTTTTTCTCTTTTTGGCTCTTATGACAAATGTTAGGAGAGGAACTTTGTTGTGGGCCGGGTCAGGGAGGGGGGACTTCTTCAATAGACCAAATACTTACTTTCCACCATAATTTACAAATAAAGTCTTTGAAAATCCTGCAATGTGACTTCTTGGATTCATTTTCGAATTTAGTCTCTCATAGCTGAAGTGTACCTATGATGAAAATGACAATTCAATTTTATTTATAGTCTCAATTAATAACAAGAGTTATCTCGAGACCCTTTACAGATAGGAGGAGGTCTACACCACTCCAGAATTTACAAGGACCCAACAGTTGTAGTTTCCTCAGAGACAGACCTCTCTCATCTTTCTAAGTAGGAGAAATTGCACATCAGTGGCTGACTAGATACGTTTTGGCCTCATTGTATTGTATGTGTCCCATAAATCGATGTGCGGTACTAATAATTGTTTTGTTTTGTCATGGTTCATGTGTGCAATACACTTTGTGAGAATAAAATCATATTTATCATGATTTTTTCCAGCCCTAGTGTGTATACACAGTGTGTACTAAGGACACTTCCAAACCCTGTATAACCTTTAAAATGACACTGAATAACTCATTTAAAAGATTCAAGCAGCAAAATCAACAGAAGTGGAAACATGGAGAATATTCATATTGTTTTCAAGAGTTTTGATTGCATAAACTAGATTTATGGACAGCTCTTACAGGAGGTCCTTTAAAGGCCCCAAACCTGGTTTAAATCTTTAATATTTCTCTATAGCAACAATAAAAATCTGACTGGTGCATTTATGCGGGATCAAATTTGAGTTCTTAACCCTCGTGTAGTTTTCCCGTCAAAACTGAAAATCAACACTTTTATTGTCGCTTTTTATTTTTCTTTCTGACGTATTCTTCATTGTTATGAGTGGTAAACCTAGGATCCTTGCAGAGGTGCTTTTAAAATAAAGATGTGATATATTCTAAGATTTAAAAATGTTTTTGGTATTAATGAGAAACATTTTAGCACTGTGAACCATATTTGAAATTGTCTTTTCATGTAGTATTCATATGACAATACTTACTGTAAGTGCAGATACAGAATGTGGACCGGCAAGGATGCTTTCCTACAGTAGTTCCTGCAGAGAACAAGAGAAATTGCATAGTACAGTATTTATGCAACACAATAATCCCACTATTCCAGGGCATGCATAGACATGCATGACGTTGGCTAACTAAGCTAACGTCAGCTAACGTCAGCTAACGTCAGCTAACGTCTATTAACGCCTTAGCCAATTTCCACGATGCAAAATATGTCTTTTAGCTGTGTACCTATCTAATGTTAGCATAAGAACATATTAATAAATGATACAAATCTAACTTTAATCCATCCACACGACGTTCACTACCCTTTGAATAGAGGCCACGCCCCTTTAGGAGACAGGAAGTGTGTGTGTCGTACCACTGGCGCTGCTTGATATGCTCTCTCTTTAGTATAGAGGATGTTTGTTCAAGTATTCATTCTTCTGATAACTTTGGTTTTTATTAGTTATTTGATGCTATAAAAAGGGATTGACTGGGATTGGTCGGGCGGGTGTGTGGGCGGGGCTTTGATATCGTGGCTCCACCCCCTGATCATACTGCATAGACTCTGGCTCCAACATTATAAGATGCCAGCGCCCGTATCCTGGATAATTTGGCTTCACTTTTGTACAATGGAATGAAGAATAGAGGCTATGCATCACAAGAAAAAGGACACAATGTTTTCTACCAGTGTGAAGCATCCATGTGAAGTTCAAAACCTACACCTCCATCTGATCTTGTAAACAGAGCTGGAATACCCTTTCAACTTTTATGAAATGGAAATCAGCATTTACTTTAGTTTTTTTATCTTTGAAATAAAGGTTGACAAAAAACCATGAACTCTTCAAAACTCACTTTTCAGACCAAAGATACTCACAGGGACTCTTTTTACGGCCAACCGCCATGCCAATCTCTAGGTATGGTGAAGGGTATGTAATGATGTGGGGGGGGGGGGGGGTAATTTAATTCAAAGGCCAAGGGAACTTTTAATGATGCATAGTTCCTGATCCATAATAATGGCCTTTATAATAAAAATGTGTCTGCCTCTATGGGTTTAACATGGGGGGTGTATACTTATGCCCCTATATTTTAACATAGGGGGTGTATACTTATGCCCCCTGTACTTTACATAGGGGGGTGTTACTTATGCCCCCTATATTTAACATAGGGGGGTGTATACTTATGCCCCTGTATTTTAACATAGGGGGTGTATACTTAGGCCCCCTGTATTTTAAGAAAGAACATTTATTTATTTACAATACATTATTCCTACACAAAGAAAATTAGTGTCCTTAAACACTAATTTATTTAGTGTCTGAGTAATCAGATCTCAACGCGTCCTGGGTGCATTCACACCTGTCCACTTCTAGAGTTCTTAATACCAGGTCCAAACAGGCCCGGCGGACACAGTTTGCTGTTGCTTCAAAGAGGAAGGAAGAAGACACAGTAAGTTAGAACGGCAGCTCACCTCAGGTCAGGGTCTTTCAGCTTGATGGGGATCACAAAGGAGTACTGGAAGGAAGGAAAGAGGCAAAAGCAAATCAGTCCCATGCCTAACCCAACAAGTATTTACACTGGCCACAAGTTACATTCATCAATAGCACAATATGTAAATAAGAGGATTTTTCTGACATCAACACACATCACAACAAAACCCTATGACAAGACCCAAACCAATAATCCATTAGTCCATCTGTGTGGTAGAGATGTATTAGACATGAAGGAATGGGGGATTTTTGCAAGACCTACTAGGGGATGGAGAGGGGGGATGGCATGTTAACAAGGGGAATGCTATTTCCTCATGGGCGGGGGTGGGGGGGGTGTCACACTCATGTTATGCTCCATTGCATAGAGGCACATTCTCAATTTTGTCATTTTTGTATAATATTTCTTTAATGCTCTTTTCCATTTGCACAAACTGTGTATGGACTCTGTTGTACTACTACTACTACTACTACTACTACTACTACTACTACTACTACTACATGACTTGGACCATTGTAATGTATTGCGTTGCCGCCACACTACTTATACATTACATTGTGCTAACTGTTGTTTTATTGACTTTTTATTAGGGCTGAGCGATATGGAGATAATATCATGACATTCTTGACCAAATACCTCGATGCCGATACCACAACGATACTGTAGTGTTGACTGTTGGTGCTTTGACACAATGAGTTTTTTGATAAATAAGTAAAGGCAAAAAAAATAGAACAGCTAGAAGGAGTCTGGTAAGATCAGAGAATGCCATCACTTTACTGTAACGCAGCCTTTAAAACCAGGAAAAGACATCACTTATGTCATATCATTATATTACTATATCCAAATTCTAAGACGATATCTAGTCTCATATCATGATATCGATATATTGCCCAGCTCTACTTTATATCAGACCTGTATTTTTGGTAGATTCTTCACTGTATTTTGTATGTTTATATTTTGCGTATTTTATGTGTAAGTTTATGTTGCTTCACATGTTTATGCTTTGTCTTGGCCAGGTTGTTGTCAATCGGCATACCTGGTTAAATAAAGGTTGAATTAAAAAAAAAATAAAAAACATAGTTCCACACCCACTCATGGATGCAGCTCTGCTGGACCAGTTGGGGGTTTAGTGCCTTGCAGTACACTGTGTAGTGGTCCATCCCTACATGAGCCTGTGTGTCCCTGTGAGGACGGGAGGACGGCTCACCATTATGACGGACAGAGGTTTGACAGACGTGACGTTCTTGATGGAAACCGTTCCCACCACCGTGTCGAAGTTCAGGGCCTGCACCGTCAGGTTGTAGGCGTGCACCGTGGCAAAGTTGTGGTTGGTGACGTTCAGGACATTCTGCGAGGAAACACAGTCGGGAGTTTATAACGCACAATTCATCGTCCTTAGATGAGGAAACGTTACATTGATACTTCAAAAAATAACAGTTAATCCTTGTGTTGTCCTCCCGGGTCAAAAACTGACAAAAATGAGACATTTTTGTCAGTTTTTCAGACTTGTTTTTCGTTTCCACCACCACCACCTTACTAGTTTTACTACTTTTTGGAATTCATGGTCAATAACCCTCATTTATGTAGAAATATACCTAATATTTGAGTTAAAAAAAGCAGAAATTATGAATTATTTTGACTAATAGTTAAGATCAGAGGAATGAAAGTGATAAGTTGTATTTGCAGAGAGCGTTGGAAGGAATCCAATCCATTTTTGTGGTAATTTGGTTAAAAAGAAACTCATATTTCAGATATAGACGTTTTTTTTTAAAGGGGTCAGATTTGACCCGAGGACAACAGGAGGGCTAAAGAAATGACGACTCATTGGCTCAATCCTTCCATCCCGTAGACAAGATGGAGGACGGGGAGACACGTCCTCCATTGAGCAAAAGTGAAGCCAAATTATCCCGGATACGGGAGCTGCCATTTTGTAATTTTGCAGTCAGAATCTACGCAGCAATAGACTTGCTCTGACGTCATGCACACGGGGGCAACGGAAATCTCACGAGAGCAAGGCGGACGCAGGTCTGAGACACAGGCGGCGCAGTTGCTTTTCACCGACTGCAAGAGCCAGGCGGACCCAGAGCATGCTGGGAAACGCCGGCTTCTCAGCTGATTTAACACCCGATTGGTTTACAACATGATGACGTTTTATATAAACTTTTTATTGTTTTTGAATGGGAGGGATTTTAACTGCTATTTGTCTGATTTAAAGACTTATTCTGTACAGAACACATGTTGTGAGGCTGATAGAGACGTTTAGAAGTCCGAGAGACTAAATCTGATCAGATCACGGATCATCTCTAGTGTGTTGTTTATTAAAATCAGCAACAGATGGCATGTAGAGCACTTTAACAGCTACTCTGTCATCATTAAAACAACTAGAGACTGTGTACAAGCTGATATGTGGGTCTGATTATATTTTCTTAAATCGGAATCGCACCACAGTGTTTTTTGTCACTTCCTGTCCAGCCTGAAGGCGGCTGGAATCGGCTGGAAACTGTCCCCCACCCCCCCCGCCGCTGCTGCCGCCTGCTCTCGTCCTCTTTACAGGCGAGGCGCAGATCATCTGGAACGAGCCTAATGATTGGGCGGTGGAGCCGCGGTATCAAAGTCCCGCCACACACCCGCCTGACCAATCAGCAGTCAATCCCAGCTGTCAATTATGACGTTTCACCCAGTTTTTAGGGATGGGGCGGATGTTTTGGCTTCCCTTTTACAGTTCATACAAATCCCCATTGGGTCCGTTCACACCTCACTTCTCTTTCCTCATCCATCCCAGCTTTCTCTCTCTCTCTCTCTCTCTCTCTCTCTCTCTCTACCCACCGTGATGTTAATCTGGACGTAGTCGTCCGTGAAGTAAACGAAGGATGACTGGACGGCTACTGGAGACAGGAGGACAGAGCGAGGAAACAGGAAGAACAACACCAAGGAGCTGACCAGGAGGCACACACCAACAGACACAGCTACGTAGAGCTTCCTGAGAGAGGAGGACACAGATCAGCAAAACATTAGGGGTGGGGGGTGGGGGGGGAATCCATTCAGACATGACGGTTGAAAATATTATTTCCTGCATGTTTATGCTTGTTGAGCGCTCTGGTGTTACTCTTATTGGCTTTTTACCCACAATGGTTTTATTGCACGCACAGTGATGATGACATTAACTCGAATAATATCACTTCACCAGATGTCATTGTCCCCTCTGAGGACGCCCACTCGGAGATACAGGGGAGACGGAAACAGACAAGTGTCTGCATGCGGGACCAAAAATCCCATCAAAACCATATTGTCCTCTCTGCTAAGGCCACGTCCTGGGTAAGACCAGTGTCCACTAGACTGATACGAATGGGTCCAACGTGGTTTAAAAGCATGTCTGCTGTCCGAGTCTGTCCATAGATGGACAGTGGGATTAAGGTGTCGAGGGTTTAGTCCTTACGTGTGTCTGGGTCTCAGCCTCTGGTCATTACAGGAGATGACAGCCACCAGCTTGCACTCCTGACCTGGAACACACATGGAACATGGTTTCACGCTAGTCTCAATGCCAAACCCCGACAATGACAGTTAGCAGTTCATGGAAAGGTCACGTTATTTTATCTATTGATTCGTATACATGTCATATTAATGGCGTTATTTTCACGTGCCGATTACGAATTTTGAAGAAATGTATTTCAAGGGGAAGCCTGTTTTGTGATCACAGAACGATTGCGGTAGCGAGCAGTGTTGAAAAGCCGAAAGTCAAGGCTGGTTGAGGGGGTGGATGGGTCAAACAACACAAGACTTTCACCCCGGAGACCGGGGATTGTGTCCCTTGTGTCCCTAAGACTCACCTGACTGTTCCTGGTCTTTAACTGAGACTCACCTGACTGTTCCTGGTCTCCCTGTTCCTTACTTGAGACTCACCTGACTGTCCCTGGTCTTCCTGTTCCTTACCTGAGACTCACCTGACTGTTCCTGGTCTCCCTGTTCCTTACCTGAGACTCACCTGACTGTCCCTGGTCTCCCTGTTCCTTACCTGAGACTCACCTGACTGTTCCTGGTCTCCCTGTTCCTTACCTGAGACTCACCTGACTGTCCTGGTCTCCCTGTTCCTTACCTGGAGACTCTACCTCTGACTGTCCCTGTTCTCCTTTTTCCTTACCTGAGACTCACCTGACTGTCCCTGGTCTCCCTGTTCCTTACCTGAGACTCTACACCTGACTGTCCCTGGTCTCCCTGTTCCTTACCTGAGACTCTACACCTGACTGTCCCTGGTCTCCCTGTTCCTTACCTGAGACTCACCTGACTGTCCCTGCTCTCCCTGTTCCTTACCTGAGACTCACCTGACTGTCCCTGGTCTCCTTGTTCCTTACCTGGGACTCTAAACCTGACTTTCCCTGGTCTCCTTGTTCCTTACCTGAGACTCAACACCTGACGCCCCTGGTCCTTTTTCCTGTGTCCGTGTGTGTTGTGTGGTGTGTGTGTGTGTTGTGTTGTGTTGTGTGTGTGTGGTGTGTGTGTGTGTGGTGTGGTGTGTGTTTAGTGTTTTGTGTGTGTGTGTGTGTGTGTGTGTGTGTGTGTGTTACCTCTGGGTATACGTCCAGTACCCTGGCAGGTGGGACAGTGCGATGTCTCTCCAGAGCTCTGTCTTCTGCTGTCATCCTTCTCAATTATAGGCTGCCTGTCATCGTCCTGGCCACGCCCACTGCCATCATCCCACTTGCTGGCCCCCCCCATAGCTGAAGAGACACAAAAAATCATTTCAGTTACAGTACGTACGTTAGGCCTGCACGATATCGTAAAAAAACTGACATTGTGATATTTTTTATTCAGCAATGTATATACGGGAATATGAAGAAAGACTGTCATTTTAACAAGATTACCTCAAGTTATTATCTCAGCTCATAGCTGAGAGTTACTTTGACTAATCAGAGGAATGAAAGTGATCAATTGTATTTGCAAAGAGCGTTGGAAGGAATCCAATCCATTTTTGTGGTAATTTGGTTAAAAAGAAACTCATATTTCAGATATGGACATTTTCTAAAGGGGTCAAATTTGACCCAAGGACAACAGGAACTTCACCACTCCACCGGGTCCAAACGATTAATCTCTGGGACCCGGTTTCCATCCGCAGCAAAATGCTGTTGTCATGTGAACGAACGGCCAGAAGGTAAAAATACTTTGGCGTATTATGTTGAAAACGTTTGTTCTTTTTGCAGTGTGCTGTTCTGGCCGAGTGGTCCCTCTCCACACACTATAGGAGACTTAAAAAAGTGTGGGACAGACATTGACTTCCTCTGAGCTTTGGAATGAGGACTGTGGATTTGTCCCCCATCACTTCCACTGAAGTCACTTTGAGAAGGGGTCTCGTATTTTCCAGTATGGACAGGAGGAAAAACCTTTATATGATCACATGACTATAGTTTTAAGACAGACTGGAACAATGTAACCTGTCCTTTGAATTGACACGTTTAGCAATTACATACAGTATGGGTAGAATGTTCCGGCGTCCATAAACTTTTGCCAATGTGGTGTGTAAAAGGTCTACAAGTGATATTATCAAAAGGTTGAACTATGTGCATCGGCATGTATATTTGATATTTGGCAAAGTGCTGACTAGCTACAAAAACACTACGTCAAATTTGAAGAAATCTAACTTCATTATTTTTAAAATCAAGTAATCTGTGTAAGTAATTAAATTGCTTTTTCTTTTTTTTGTTTATTCAGCTTATTCAGCAACAGATTAAAGACATACAGAAACACTCAGAACAGAGTTCCCACCCCAAGAAGTACATAACTAAATTAAAGAAAAATAATAATTAAAAAAAAAATACATTATGAGTAAGTCTAAAATATTAGAAAAGTACAGTACACACAGAGTAAAATTCAAACTGGTTGTCACCTAAATAAATTGAAGCCAGGGATTTCCCTTTCACATATCTCAAAAAAGGTTGCCAGATCTCATAGAAGTTGCCAGATGACCCTCTTTACGTTTCCAAGGTAAAGTACTGGCTGTGGGCGGGGCTAAGTGAAAAGAGTGGCATCACGTCAGCCCAATGTCTTGTTTACGTGTGAGAAATCACGTGTACTTGAACAAGCTAGCTTTCCGTGTGTTTAGCTACATGTAACGTCGTTTAAGGTCTGTTTAAGGTGGAGCGTTCCACTTTAAAACAGGCCTAATGCTAAAGAGCTAATGCTAAAACATGTCGTAAAGTCCGATAAGCCACAATAAGAAAAGGAGTTCCTGTGGCGTTCTTAAAGTCCCATTTAACGAGTTATAGGAGAAACATGGTTGTGTATTTGTTGTCAACAGAAAAAATAACGCCCCCCCCTTTCAGACGTCATGTCATGTAGCCCTTACTGTAACGTTACAGGGCTTTGGACCGGTTCTTGTTAACGTTAGTGTACAGTCGCAACAAGCGCTAATGTCGTACTTTCACTTCCGCCTCTCTCCAGATATTTCTCAGGAGGAGGCTCGTGCCACTGTGTGCTGAGAGCTTACCTAGCCGCTGAGCTCCGGTTCAATATGTCCACCGCGTCCTTAGCTCCAGTCGTGCCTGCTGGGAATCAACGACGTCTTCTTGTTTGCTAGTATTTGGCGGTGCAGGCTGTCACTGCCCGATGTAAGGCGAGTGCAGCTTTGAGGCGCGCATGCGTCACTTTACAAGGCGTGAAGCTGTGAGTTGCGCATGCGTCACTTGGCGAAAGTAGCATACAAGATGCTAACGAGAGACTTCTGTAATGTCAATACAGTAAAAATGGACCTAGTTAGCCAAGTTGGTTAACGAAGTTGGTTAAGGAGTGACACAGACATTTATCACCCAACTCAGACTCGTCCTCCGTCTCTCCACACGGACAACAAACACTTCCTGTCAAAACTTTCAAAGTAAATGTCTTTGCTATCACTTTTCACTAGCTGCATTAGACTATTATGCCATACTTTATACGAGCTTATACGTGTGTTTTGATATGGTCTCATTTACTTATGTAGGCTAAAGTTCCGTATTAAATCCCATCATACAAATTTCCAGGTACTTGTACTTGTACTTCATGCCACTTTCTACTTTTAGTCTACATTTAAAATGGGAATACCAGCCTTTTTACTTTACGGCATTCATTTGACCGCTTTACTCACTAGTTAAAAGTACACATGGGATGTACAAGTACAGCTAAAATGATTAATGAATTAATCATTTTCGATTGACAAAAAACATTAATTGGCCACTCTTTTGAAAATTATTCATGCAAAAACGTTTCCTTGTTCCTTCCCATAGACTGTATATTATTAATGTATTTACTTATTTCATAATATTGCAATATATTTATTATTTACTAATATACAGTCTATGTTCCTTCCACAGCGCCGTGGAGTAGGGCCACAAAATGTCTGAGAAGACATGTCAGAATATGGACTATAGATATTTTTCTCCATCGAGGACTGCTTTTTATACTTAAAATACATATTATACGATCCATTATCATCGCAGGATTTCTATTAAAACATATTAGCACTTATGTCTGTTTTGGCTCAGTGACGGGTCTTTTCTTTGATAGATCAGAATAAAAATCTTTGAGGTCATGTTTAAGTCTGTGGTAACATGTCCTTCCATTTTTATTCTGATTATAAATCCGTACAACACACCTGTAAAGGTTTGTGACCGTGCACGCGCACACACACACACGCGCACACACACACACGCGCACACGCACACACGCACACACACACGGCTGGTAAATGACGAACCAGAAATCCCTCATTAGTGTGATGACTTTAATTGGAGACACATTTGTACATCATAACCATGTTCATAAAGTGCAACACAGAAAAAAAACTCAAACTATCCAGCTTTTCTTTTCCTCCATAAATACTTCACTTGTATTCATAACCCCGATATGAAAATATTACACCTGACCGTCCCTCGTGGAACACATTGACGTTGATACAAAGCCAAAGGACATACAGTAGAGTATGTGATCGGTTCACCTACCTATGGGAGGACACTTGATGTCTTTTAAAGGGACTGTGGTGTAATTTAGGTGAGTGAATATGATGCAAAAAGCACAAGGACCTCTGGGATGTGGAGTTTAGGTAAACCCTGGCAGGTAGGGACTGTGTATAGGTAGCAGGAGATGTCTCATAGGGACTAAAAAACCCAGCCCATAATATGTTTGTCACATTTCCATTGTGTCACAAAGACATTTTTTATTTTTTTTAAATAGGTGGTCTTTTTTTATATACTATTTATCACCATTTTGGGGGCAAATCATTGTCCAACTATCCCCTTTAACTTCATTTTACAGTTGGTTTCTATGGATTACTAAGGACTGGGATTTTTAGTTGACTTATTTTGCCAAAAATAAAGAAAAATCTGTACTGAAGGTTTTGTTGGACTACTGATTTACTGTATGTATAATATACACGAAGCTAATCATAATCCTACAAGAAGTGCTGTTTCATTAAATTTTCAACTCCAACCCCAAATCCTTCAAGTCCACTCATTGGTAAAAAATACAATGAAATAAAAGACAGTAAAACCGATAAACCTGGTAACATTTGTTTTTGTGTGTTTTTTTACAAAAGGAAACACTAACACACACACACACACATACATACAGCAGAGCAAATTCAACCACCACACAAAAAGCCTCAAAATACAACACCACCACCAAACAGTCTCCAAGCATTCGAAGCAAAAGCACCTTCGACTTTCCAACTTAAACGAATGAAGTCAACTGATAGTCACTGCCTCCAACAGGGAGCTTCCCTATATATTCATACATTTGTGAAGGGAAAAAAAACAACCACATTTTCACACTGTCGCACACTTTTTTGATTCCAGTTTAAGTTTGGAATGACCTTACTGTTACTGTACATACTCTTTATGCACTCTGAATGAATCCTTGAGGAGTATCAGCCCTCACACCTGACCACCTTGAAGAAGCACAGATGACGCAATATGATATGAACACATAATCTTTGCTGAGGGGATTCAGCTGAACTCGAGCTGAATCCTATTTTAACCTCAGTACACTTCAAATAAAGAGTTAAGTGGATCATCTAAGGCTTCTTTCATACCTGTAATTTGGTATATTTAGTTGCATTTCATTTCTGGTCCGCGTGTTCCAAATTAACCAAGCGATATAAACATGGAGTCATTTGTACTGACACGCAACCCATTCATTGGCCAGTTCTCGTGATGTCATCCTGCACCCCCAGCACTGGACACATTTAAATGATGAGATGCGGTAGAAATGGTAGACGCTACAGTAGATACCACGCGGTACACGAGCGCAGGCGTCGACACTTGGGCTTCCCGTCCCTCATTGCAGCCGAAGACTGACCATAACGAAGCATTGCTGCACTTTATACCATGATCAATCACCAATAAATGACTCTAAAACACAAACTACACAACTGGACGTGTTCCAGAAGCAATGTGATCTGAAATTGAGGAGAAATTATCAACATCGGCAGCCGAGAGCACATGTGAAACCTAAACACTGCAGTAGTGCGCAGTGTGCTCGTGTTGGCGTTGACACGTGTATTTATCAGTAGAAATAGGGTTCTTCAAGGCTAACTACCGTTATTCAAACCTGGACCCTATTTTCCTATGTTTTTGTGTCTAAGTGACTGATAGGAACAACAATCTTTGAAACTGGTCCAAAATAACCAGCAGCCACAGACCGGGCTGCAATGCAACCCTATGGGGCAAATGTACATCGTCAATTTGGTCCAATAAAAGTGCTCGTTTTGCCACTGACAGACTCAGATT
>NC_045747.1:33848898-33851496 GCF_008692095.1 Etheostoma spectabile | reverse complement strand
GTGTCTGACAACATTATGGAAAGGATCCATACAGAGATAGAGCTTTTAAAAATATCTTAAAGACCTTTCTGTTTAACCAGAAACAGCTCTGGGGTCACTAGAGCTAAACCCACCAGACTCCATTTAAAAAACAATACTTTTAGCGTGTATGGAGCCAACATATTTTCACATGTAAATTAGTAAACTATGTGTTTATTTCAACCAACACTAGAGTTGTGATGGTTGGAAAAGTTGAAAAACGACCCAAAACGGCTTTTCATAATTTTAGTTTGTATCTGTTGACTTTGATTGAGGTGTATTTTACGATGCTAAAATGACAGTATATTTACATGGAGTCTGGTGGGTTTAGTGAACGCAGTTTCTCGTAAGTTTCTATGTTTAGAAAAAGGATCTCTTTAACACAAAGGTAGACAGTCGTCAATGTCTCCAGGAAAGGGGCAAGGCAGGAATGTGCTATGTGTAGCATTTTAACGACAACAAAACATAACCTTGGATATTTTGATGTGGGAATATCTGCTAATCACAAAGCTGCATATTATCTCCGTTTTTATTACTTTACAGCATGGAAATGGAAAGGTTTAATATATGAAGGTAACACATGCTCACGTTAGCATACTGTGTCCCATTAAAACCCATGTTATACTTCTCCATGCTTTTCAAAACCAATGATGCAATGCCCTCTTTGCAGGCTGCAGTGGGGCTCGTGGGAGATGTAGTCCTAATTTCGGGAAATGTTGAATGCTACACGTAGCTCCTTAGAGACTTTAAGACCATGCCTTATAAATTCCTATGCAAAGCAGCTGCCCTGCTACTATCAAGACCTAAGCGGAACATAATTCTACAGACAGTGGGTGTTGGATGCTCTAGTACAATTACCCAAAGAAGTTGCTGGAATGTCCCCTTATATGGTCATAGAGAAGACTGATCTCAGAACCAACTGGACCAATCAGAAGAGAGATGGCTGAAAATTAGATGAGCAGAAAGAATTCCTCTCCTCCAGTTTTCCTCCTCTTCTCTCGTCATCTATGATTTATTGTTTTATCTCCTTCTCTCTTCTTTTCCTACTCGTCTTCCTCCCCCCCCCCCCCCCCCCTCCCTTCCCTCTCTCTCGTCAGTAGCGTGTGGAGTACCAGTCATTGTCAGTCATCTGGACCAGCTCGTTGACCACGTCCAGCAGGTTGTAGTTGTATTTCTTCAGCAGCCGCTGGTTCAAGAGGCCGATCCCCGAAGCCCATCTCCACCAGCACGGCCATCATGGTGTCCTGAGTGGACGCGTCCACCGGAGGCTGCATAGAAACAACGTCCAATCAGTCCAGGATATAAATGTCCCGGCAACATTTCATTTGACCAGAGCAAACCCCTCCCCTGAACCGCGCCTGTCCAATCAGGATCACGATAAACGTCAGCTGTTTACCCACACAACCACACACACACACACACACCACACACACACCACACACCACACACCACACCACCACACACACCACACACACACACACCCACACACCACACACACACACACCACACAACACACACCACACACACAACACCCACACACACACACACACCACACACACGTATTAATGTGCCTAAGAAGCCAAGAAAAGATGGAAAAATCCCCAAAAGGCATCAAATGACAGATTAGATATTCGTATAATATGTCACGAAAAGTTAGATTTTATTTCCATCTTTCAAAATAACAGAAAACTAAAAGATCCCGTCCGGTATTCTATTTTATCCAAGACTCGGCAGCTCTGTCCTGCTCTATTGAATGTGGGAAAGTTTATACTCCAGCAAACCCAGCCTTTTGTTTGAGACAGCTATGTGCACCAAAGTACTCCTAAAAATACGTAAATGTGCCATGTGCACAGTTATCCATAACGTATAGAAACAGGAAAGTGTTGAATAGGAAAAACTGGGTTTCCCTTGATAAGGGCAGGTATTGAATATTAAAGGATTTGTGAACATTAAAACCTCAATGGGGACATGTTTAGTTTTAGTACTTTAGGAGGAGCGTGAACTGCTTAACCCTTGAGTTGCCTTCACGTCAAAATTGAAAATCAACACTTTTGTTGAGGCTTTTTATCGATGTTTTTAACTTTTTCTTACGTTTTTGTCCGTTGATTCAACACTTTTGATGTTTTTTTTCAATGTTTGTCACTTTAAGTTGACGTTTTGAAAACTACGTAACACTAACTTATTAACTTTAATTTTACAGTTATTTGGGAATTTATGTTCAATAAACCTCATTTATAGGAAATTATACCTAATGTTTAAATTAGAAAAGCAGAAATTAGGAATTATTGAGACTAAAATTAAAGGAATGGATGTTGATGGATAATCACAGACTGGAACATGTCAACTTTTACTCAATACTATTTCAACAACACTTCAAATGTTTATTCAAATGCTATAAAATTGAATAAGACCCAAAATTAATGAAAGTAGAGATGTGTACTTGGCAAAGAGCGTTGGGTGGAATCAATCATGTTATTTTGGGACATTAAAAAGAACATTGATATAGGACAACGGGTAAATTTGACCCGAGGACAACATGAGGAATGAGATATAATAATAATAATAACTTTGACTTATATA
>NC_045747.1:33847211-33848822 GCF_008692095.1 Etheostoma spectabile | reverse complement strand
GGAGAGATTAAATTCCATAAGCCTCAGATATGGATATAGATATATGGATATGAATGGATATAGAGTGCTAGCTGACCTGTGTGGGGCCCTGTCCTGTGAACAGAGCC
The DNA here is from genome assembly GCF_008692095.1 of Etheostoma spectabile. Lineage (NCBI taxonomy): Eukaryota > Metazoa > Chordata > Actinopteri > Perciformes > Percidae > Etheostoma > Etheostoma spectabile. The sequence goes on along the minus strand of NC_045747.1, from coordinate 33,848,715 downwards.
TTGTAGGCGGACGCAGCTACTGACAGAGCTCCTTTCACCAGGCCGCTGGTGAGGCCTGGGTGCCTGGGAAGGGACAAAAAAGAAGTTACACTTTGCTAAGCTCTTCTTTCACACAGTTGGGGAAGTGAAAAAAAATTCTTCTTGGCCCAAGGTTGTTTACTAGCCGCTATACAAACTGTTGTTTTTTTCCCTTTTTATCAAAAGCACTGGGGGAAAAAATGGTCAAAGAGCATTAAAAATCTTTAAAAAAGAAATCCAAATAAGTCAACAATTTGTCTTTTAAACCGTCGAAAAGAAATGTGAAAACCCCTGAATAAGCATAATAAAAGCGTCAAATGTAAAAGAAAAATAAATAAATTGTTGAATGGCCAATTCAAATCAAGAGAACAATAATGTCATTTATTATACAATGACAATAGACAGGGAAGGTGGGATATTATCTTGCCCCGGGCCATCAGGCAGCCCTTCTCATTGAACCCTGCATGCTATGTCGACGCCTTGGCTACATCTCCCACTTTAGCCTTTCTATAGAAATATTGATAAATTAAATTATAAAAGCTGAATATCCGCAAATGTTTTGCATCAATCTCAACTTTGATAAACAGACCAGTAGCAAACAGAGAGAGGCTCTGGAGCTTTTGTGGCAGACTAGCACTAGCCTTTTCCAGCTAGCTAGCAGATCTTAATGCCTTAATTCAAAAAAATTAGGAAAATCCAACCTTTAAGGACACCAATTGTCTTTGTGAATGAATAATGTATTGTAAATAAATAAATGTTCTTCCTTAAAATACAGGGGGCATAAGTATATACCCCCTATGTTAAAATACAGGGGCATAAGTATACACCCCCTAGTTAAAATACAGGGGGCATAAGTATACACCCCCCTATGTTAAATACAGGGGCATTAGTATACACCCCCTATGTTAAAATACAGGGGGCCTAAGTATACACCCCCCTATGTTGAATACAGGGGCCTAAGTATACACCCCCATGTTAATACAGGGGGCATAAGTATTACCCCCCCTATGTTAAAATACAGGGGCTAAGTATAACCCCCCTATGTTGAATACAGGGGGCCTAAGTATACACCCCCTATGTTAAATACAGGGGCATAAGTAACACCCCCTATGTTAAATACAGGGGCATAAGTATACACCCCCTATGTGAAATACAGGGGGCTCAAGTATACACCCCCTATGTTAAAATCAGGGGGCATAAGTATACACCCCCCTATGTTAAAATACAGGGGGCATAGTATAACCCCCCTATGTAAAATACAGGGGCATAAGTATACACCCCCTATGTTAAAATACAGGGGGCATAAGTATACACCCCCCTATGTTAAAATACAGGGGGTGTATACTTATGCCCCTGTATTAAGAACATTTAGTTATTTACAATCCATTATTCATTCACAAAGAAAATTGGTGTCAGTAAAAGGTTGGATTTTACTAAATATTTTTTAATTAAAAGGCATTAAGATCAATTTCCAATTCCTCTTTTT
>NC_045747.1:33836490-33847201 GCF_008692095.1 Etheostoma spectabile | reverse complement strand
TCAACTTTAGCATGGGTGTGTAAACTTTCTCAAGCCGCTGTAAGCTGCTGATCCTCCTGGTTTGAGTTTGAATGAGTGTGCTAGACCTGGGGTCCTCAGGGTCGTTGTCCTCTGTGTCTTCAGTAGCTTCAGTATCATCTGTCTGAGTTTGTTCAGGACCGGAGGCTGAGGGACAATCAGAAAGGACTTTATTGCCACAGTAAGTTGCTCATATGTGGAATATTGACCTTGGCGATTGGTGCATATACACACAAACATTAAAAATTCATCAGGAATAAAATACAGTAAAAGAAACAAATAAATACAACATATACAAATAGTTGTTAAGTTCAAGGAAAAGGAGGCAGAATAGGTGATATAGCTAGACTGACGTGGTCAGAATATAAGTCTGATTCTGCTCTATTGGGCTGTGATTATCGGGGGGGGGGTGCAACCCGACCAGGAAAGAAAATGCCTCGCACTCGATTGAATAGACCTCCAACCAATCAGAGCAACGGGTTATGTTACGTATGCCCAGCGACGCATAGTTGTCAACAGAACTCAACTGCTAGCTACCGCTGATGTTACTAGCCGACGGCTAACGCTAATGACGCTACATCCACGTTACAGGCTTTACAGCATCTTTACATCTTTGGAGTGTATCATAAGATAACACCATGGATGTATTAATAGAACACATGGTGAATTACAACCATTAGTTGTATCCATTATTACAACTACAGGACCCTGGGAGGCCAGTCATGTGACATGGGCAGGAGCAGTCCCGCGGGTCTGTTCGCCAAGCGGTCTTTGGTGACGTGGTTGATTACGTTACTGTAGATCATCTGTCCATCATTATATAATGATTATCTCAAACTCAAATGTGGGCGGAGCCAAGTTCGGCTGGCATCCAGGCTACTATATAGCATCGCATCCCATTATCTACGACTCCTCCAGACAATCCATCCAGTTTTAAAAATAAAAACACACATTCATTCACATCTGTACATCTATGACACATGTAGGCAGTACAGTACAGGATGAAGTGTCCGAGAGGATTCGCTAGATTTTATACATTTGATCCGGTTGGTTTTGGTTTCAAATTGCAATGATGCGAGCTATACATGACATACCTACGTCCAGTCACCATCACCCTACGTGCGTTTTCCTATACTTGCCATTGTTTGGTTTGCAGACGTGCGTGCGTCTGACGTTGGCGTGTTGTCAACTTGGCGGGTAGCCTTCTATCACCGTTTGAATATATGGAGAAAAATGTATGGACAGATTAATTTAGTTGCCCATTTAACAATTCTATTATGCCATTACTACAAGTAGCATTTTTGTGTACTGATGCTGCTGCTGCAGTGTCCTGGTCTTCAGGTTGCCCTGCTCCCCCGTACTCTCGGAAAATAACTGAAAAGTGTCAAATCTTTGGAAATTTCTTTCCAACTGAATCTCATCAGTGATGGAATTTCTATTAAATATTTGGTCTCCCCTCCCCTTGTGCTCCTCATTTTGTTTGTTTTCTTTTTTTACGGTTCTGACGATGGTAGAACATGCTGAAATTGGGCCAAACTACCCTGAAGAAGATCCACACGCGACGACGGACCTAAGCATGGCTCAATTTGATCTTGACCTTCACACAGAGGTTCGGCTGTTTGGTCCGGGGTAGGGTTCCGATAAAACTAAAAAGTCAGAAAGTCCAGATAAAAGGAGGTACGTGTAACAAGGCCCTAGTCTTGTAGTAGATGCGCCACTGGTAGTGATACATCGGTGTGCTTACCATCCTCAGTTTGGTACAGCTCGGAGCCCTCTGCTCCCTCCCCGGCAGCATCAGGGTCAACATCTGTTTCTCCACTGCTCCCTGGACTGCACGACATCAAGGGAAAGGCATGTTTCAAGCATTTACAACCAGTGAACAAACACTGTGCATCCCTAGTTTGGATCAACGGAAGCCCCTCCCCTTCCTTTGGGAAACAACCACAGACTTCAAACTAGTGAGATACACGCTGAAAATGTTTTTGCATTTCCTCTCTGGGACCGATTGGTGGGATTGCTGTGGCCAATGAACACACAGGGATCCACTGGTAAGAGCCAATGAGGTGTAACCATGTATCAGCTGATTTAAATAGCTCATGTTACTGTATTGTGTCTACTGACCAGTTCCTTTTAGACTGTCCAAGGTCCTGCCTGAAGACCAGAGGGGACAGAGCTTTTTCAGTAGCAGGTCCTAAGCTCTGGAACTCTCTTCCTCAAAACATCAGAGCACCTACCTCTATTGAGAGCTTTAAATCACTTTTAAAAACATCTTTTTGTACTGGCTTTTAATATAAGCTGAGCTGTTACCTTTTATTGTTGTTACTGCTTTAGGTAAAGTTGTATCTGTTGTATTTTTTTATTGTTTTGGGCTGCTTTTAAAGTACTTTTAAATGACATGGAGGCTGAACACATTAGAAATTTAGATATTTTATGACCTTGTTCCTCACTATTTATTAACAGCATAAAGTGTTTTATGTTTTATGTTCATGATATATGTTATTTGTTATATGTCTGCAACCTTGTTGTTCGTGCTGCTGCTTATCTTGGCCAGGACACTCTTGGAAAAGAGAGTTTTAATCTCAATGAGTTTTTTCTTTCTGGTTAAATAAAGGTAAAATAAAATAAAAATAAATATTCTGTTATAGAAGTTTTTTTTTTGGCTATTTATTATGCTTTTTATCTCATGCTGTTCTCTGTATCTGTACAGCACTTTGGGGCAGTAGTGACGGTTTGTAAATGTGCTATAGAAATAAACGTTCACCTTTTGACCTTGAACAGTTATGATTATCATAAGGACCTTTCTGAGTGTGATTGGGTCCAAAGCTAATATGACATGACTCTGTTGTCATACTGATGAAATTATTGCTGTGGACATGTATATATCTATATATATACTTAATTTCAAGACAACAGGTAGACATGGAAGGAGAAATGTGTTTGTTTAGCGGATCAGAAAACAAGAAGGCTTCTTATTATAATAATAATAATAATAATAATAATAATAATAATAGGATGGGTGCATACTCATGAAATTTGAGGGGATTAAGTGAAGCATGTCGTCAGTGTTAGCCTGTTTGACACAAAGACCTGCAGCACATTGATGCTGTGCTTGTGTCCCCCCCTCCACACTGACCTTGGTGTGACGGTGGCTTTGGGCGGTGCCACCACTTCAGGAGTCAACGGCTCGTCGTCCAGCGTCTGGGACGTACACAGCATGTCGTTGGCGCTGCTGGCGCCCGACACCCCCGTCCCTGAAGCCGCCGCGGCTTCATCTGCCTCACCCAGCTCCCCCTCTGGGGGGGAAGTGCCAGGGTGGTCGGGAGATGGGGTTTCTGGGTCTGTGGGGGTCTTGGCTGGGATGTCCCCGGGCTGGGACAAAGCAGAGCTGCAATGGGACAAGGAATTGGGAATTAAAGGGAATGTGACATCTGTTGCTATATTGGAAGTATTTTACTTTAGGCCATTTTGGAGACTATACTAGCGGTACGTACTGATTTGGCCAAAATGTAGCATGTAGTATGCAGTATGTAAACAAAAGCAAAAATACAACAAAAATACCCAGATGTCGTACTGACGCACTCGGAAAAGAATCTCCAAGTATGCCTCGGACCAGACTACCTCGCTTACTGTATCCCACCATGCAAAGCACTGGAACAACTGTGGCTTGCAGCTGTGTTCACTTTGGATATGTTTTTAAGTGAGTAAATCAACAGTGTTGCTTTTGAATATGGACAGTTTTATGAAAATGTATGGTCCGGCTCAAAGGCCCCGCTGTGAGCTGGAGCTCTCTCAGGGGACGGGTCCCGTGGCTTTATTTCCCCGTTGATGGGCCGTTTGCTTAAATAACGCAAATAACTAACATCTTTGACTGTATTACTGCATGTCGCTTTTCTTGACATTTTTGTTTGTTTTTCGGATTTTTTTTTTATTGCTTTCTCAGACGTTTTTGTTGCTTTTTGACATTTTAGTCGCCATAAAGTCCGAAAAAAAGTCCGAAAAAAGTTCCTTGGTCATCATAGAATTTAGCAAATCAAACAAAGATTACTTTTTTTTTTTTAAGACATGTTTCATAGCATGAACAATAAAAACTCTCTGCTTCTGGGGGAATTTCTGATTCTCATAGTCAGTAAACCTGCCAAATTCAGCTTGAGTTTCGGCTCGAGTGTCGCATAACGGCAGTTTGAAAAACACTTTCCCGGGTTTTTGGTTTGTGGCCATAATCTATTGTGAAAATAATTTGAAATGCTGGCTGGATCAAAATCTGCAAGGCCGGATTCAGCCCGCGGGCTTCGAGTCTGACAGTGCAGTAGGCAGTTTTGAATACAGCCCTATTTTCAAATATACTTCTAACCATTGGTGTTTTTGGATCATATATGTTGGGCTGTTTATTGTACATGTAACCATTATTTGCAGGCACCACAGATTTCCATTGTCTGAACTGAACGTGAGATCCAGTCCCGTACCTGTACATGGACTCCCCCAGTGGCCGGCTGGTGTCAAAGCAGTCAGGGAGGATGATGATGTAATCCTCTGAGGAGGTGGAGGAGGAGCGACTCCTCGTCCGTTCTCTCTTCTCTCCATCTTTCTCCTTCTCCTCCTCGGGCCCCGTCTCTCTCTCCTTCACCCTGGACTCCGTGGGGGACTCCTCACCTTCAACTAAGTCACAGATGAACAAAAACGGATATGCTTCACAGAGTTTACAGTAGGCATGGGCCGGTTACCGCTAGTCTTCAAGGACAGAAAGTGCAGTTTAGAAATCCATCTCCCTGCCCGTGTGCAGTGTAAACAGGAAACAAGTTGTTTTACCTAAACATTTAAAAATAATAAATTTTAAAGCTATAATTGCAATACCCTAATACCGTGTAACTGTGTTATTTTTGCTGAAGGTTATCATACTGTCAGATGTTATACTGGCCCATGCCTCCTATACAGGGCATGCATTTCTCATAGGAAGAACAGCAGGTAAATGTCTATATCAACGACGTTTCGTCAGAGGTCCGTCCCTGTACTCTGTCTCTGTGTTGGCGTTCTAACCTCTGGTGGATTTCTGAGGACCATGGTGACTTGGTCCTCAGATCTCTGCAGGGTAAATCCAGACAGCTAGCTAGACTCTCTGTCCAATCTGAGGACTATGGTTACCTGGTCCTCAGATCTCTGCAGGGTAAATCCAGACAGCTAGCTAGACTGTCTGTCCAATCTGAGGACTATGGTTACCTGGTCCTCAGATCTCTGCAGGGTAAATCCAGACAGCTAGCTAGACTCTCTGTCCAATCTGAGGTTTCTGTTGACAACTAAAATTACTTCTGAACATCCAGTTGTTCCACCAAAACAACTTCCTTCCTGAGACTATTTAGCAGCGGCACCGTGGCTCTGTCCGGAGCTTAGCCCCACCCGAGACGATTGTGATTGGTTTATAGAGATATGCCAATAAACCAGAGCACGTTTTTCTCCCATCCCAGAATGCTGTGTGGACCAGCCAGACCTTCTTATGTTGCGCTGTGGAGGAAGGTCTGGCAATGCAAGACTACTGTTGCATTAAAGCGTACTTCCTGTTACCATCAGTAACCGCGGGTGTCGCCAAATCCCCAAAACTGAAATCTTGAGAATTACAACTTTAAAGGAGAAATCCGGTCGATTCCAACACGTAGCTCTGTTGTCTGTAAATGTGAAGGTCTGTCAGTAGAGAGACAAATGAAACCAATCGGTTGTGCCTACACCGAGTTATCCTCCTGCTAGAGTTAGCACCCAACAGGCTTTAACAGGGCAAGTAATAAACGTGTTTTTAGCCTCTAAACATGTTTGAAATGTCATTACCAGTGCCTACCCATGTGAAGTGATTCCTTCTGAGTGAACACAGTCAATCTGACTTGTTGGAGATTTGAAAGAAATGCATGAAAGTTGTGTTAATTCAGCTGTGTTTAGTTCCTGTGTTGAGAGGCCGTTAGAGAGCTTAGGGACCGTCTACAAACAACAACTCAGAAAAGAGAAACAAACATATTACGTTCTGTAGTACAACTATCAGGAGAAAAGTTATAGTTTGGAGACACTAACTTATTTAATCATTAAATTGATAGCATACATATTTTAGTTTTATCTCTTTTTGGTGTTGTAGTTTGTAGATGGTCCCTAAGCTCTCTAACTGGTCTCAACACAGGAACAAAACAGCTGAATTAACACAACTTTCATGTATTTCTGTCACATCTACAGCAGTCAGATTGATTGTGTTCACTCTAAAGGAATCACTCAGATCACTCACATCATGGGGGGGGCACTTTTAATAACATTTTGAACATGTTTAGAGGCTAAAAACAGGTTTATAACTTGCCCTGTTTGAGCCTGTTGGGTGCTAACTCTAGCAGGAGGATAACTCGGATTTAGACAGCACCGATTGGTTAGTTTTTCTCTCTACTGACAGACCTCCACATTTACAGATAACAGAGCTACGTGTTGGAATCGACCGGAATTTTCTATTAAAGTCAAAGATGAGTTGCATTTCCTTTCAGATTGAGACAAATCGAGTTGAATTATGTCATCAGATTCATGACTCAAGTCCATTCCACACCTCTCATTCTCACATAATGTTTTTTTTTTGTAATCAAGAACATTTGTTACATTTGTTTTCTGCTATCACCTGTGGTTGTGTGCTCCTGCTGTGTGGAGCTGGGCGGAGAGAGGAGCAGGGTCGGCGCGGAGCTGGGGCCGGGTCCCGGGGCCGGGGTCCCAGACAGGGGGGCAGGCAGGGAGACTTTCAGCAGGGGAGGGAGGGAAGCCTGAAGCGTGGCTGCCGCGTTCAGGTGTTTTTCGGAGGTGCTGGGGCTGCTGTCTGGGCTCTCCTCTGCTTTCACTGTTCTACTCTTCACGCAGGGGGAGGACGAGGAGGAGCCGCCCTGAGCAGCCGGGCGCACCACTGAGCGCAAACAGGAAGTCCACTGTTAGATACTGGGCCTCTGATGCTTGGCTCTTTCAATCACATGCAAACACACGCAGCTGCAGGCAGAGTGAACAACTTGAATCTGAAATACTGCTGAACACACTAGAGTTTGTGTTTGGATGTCTGAAATAATTCGTGTTTTTAGCCATTTATATTCTATCTTGTTTTTATATCTAATGCACCTCCAGTTGTGGCACTTACAATTTCATCGTATGGGTCTCTGTAAAAGGATAACAAATATCAGGTTTCCATTGATTGTCTCAGCATGGATTTGTAACAGCCCTGCTCATTGGGAGAACATTTCATTAATTAGCCCTTCAACTTTAACTTTGTTTTTCTGGGACCAAATTTAAAACGCAAACTTTTGTTTGACACTTTCGTCGCTTTTATTCGTGTTTTTGTCCCTTTTTTGTAGTTTTCGAAGCTTTTCCCGAAGGTTTTGTCACTTTTTTCAAAGTTTTTGTTGATTTTTTTTCTCTGCCCTTTTGGCGTATTAGTTGTTCCCCCCACCCCCCCCTCAACATTTTTGTTTGTCCTTTTTTCTATCTTTCAAATGCTATAAAATTGTAGCCTGTTGTGGGCGGGGCTAAATTCGGCTGGCATTCAGTTTAACAAAATTTAATTAAAAATTTTTTTCCCAATGAAAGTAGTAAACTGATCGTGTCATTTAAATGTGAAGAGCGTTGTAGGGAACCATCCAAGTTATTTTTTTGACGGATCAACCGCGGATCAACTGCAAAGTTGAACCATAATAACGGTGTGTGAAATGCATTTTTATTTAAAGTAGGCTGATAAATGTCTATGAAGGGTTGCCATGAAAATATTCAGGCAACGACATTTTCACTTCACGTGAAAGGCGCATGTTAAAATCCGCTGCTTATACTGCATGGGTGCCCTAACGAGCGGTATCTAACGCGGATTTCTGAGCCTCATTTCAGTGCCGCTTAAATGTTATAACGTTTTACTTGGCAGCAGGTAACGTTAGCCTACCGTTAGCTAGCAGATGAATTAAACCAGTTAAAATGCTGACCGCTAAACGGTACAAAGTGTGTCTGTATTTCACTGGTGAGGATCCCAACACCGGGGCGTACAACCGTGATGCCGCTAAAGCAGCGAGCTACACAAACCAGCACTATGGTCACTGCTGTTGTCAACCCCGTGGTGCATTCAAAGTTATTGTAAAATACCCTTTCCTCATCGTTTCTTTGTCGTTTAACCGCAATTCGCTGGGGAAAGAAGTCAATATTGTCAGGAAATCATTTAAATTCCTCCTTTGTTGTGCTGATCCGATCTGTGAGTTTTCCGTTACACCCCTAGTCCTGGACTATACTTGCCCAAATGTTAGACCACTCATTGAATAATGAGGTTGTTTTACCAGCCCCTGGTACTGGATAGTAGATTGATATGTCAGTCACTCAGCCATTCATTAAACTCATTATGGCAAGATTGATGAAAATAAAAAACTCGCAGGATGGTAGGCAATGTATTACGAGATTTTTAAGGTGGATAAAGTAAGAAAAACATGACTGATTGTAACTGACTCAGAAAAGGATTTAGTGCCGAGTAAGTAACACTTGGCAAGGAGGTTTTGGTCCTGATGGACGGCAGTCTCAGTCTGGGGTGAGAGGGGTCGGCGTAGTGTCACATGCTTATTTATTATGGGTGGAAATCAACAGACGCCTCCCGACCAATATTATCACGATACTTCTGCCACGATACAATATCAATGCGATTTTGAACATATTGCAATATTCTGTAAGATATTGCAATTTATAACCTTTTCTCTAACTTCTAATTTTTCCCAATTTCAAATTACGTCCCCGACCGGGAACTTTGTCAACATCTGTTTCATCTAAAAAGAAACATTCTGTTTCTTCATATCACTTCAACTTTATTGCTGCAAAATGGGAAAAACTGACCAACACATATATAATATATAATAAAAGATCCATAATTGGCGAAACAATATTGCCACTGAAAATATAGCGACACTATGTTGTATCTTCCCCCACCCCTATTATTTATTTCACAGATTATCACAGATAAGATTTTATTTAGATTGAATTAACAGTTAAAACAGTTGTTAACTGTAATTCCATTAAACTCTGATTAACAAGCCTTTATAAACCTCAAAATATTTCTTTAAATCTTTCTTCAAAAGTACATAAACTAAAAGTCTACAGTGCAAGACGGAGCAGCATATCAGATATTCAAAATCAGAGTACGCAATTTCTCGCAGTGTTTGGCCAAATATATATTCTGGGATAGAGCGTAAAAAGAGTGCCTTTCATGAAGTGAGTTCATATTTTCCACATACTTTTTCATAACAGATATCATGAGCTGCTGAGTGACTGTGATATGTAGATATATTTGTTTCACGTTCCGAAACTGTCTGTTTTGAGGGAAATGATATTTCTTGTCATAATGCCAGATGGATATATGCTTTTATGTTTCTCTGCTGTTACTTTTTCAAGCAATCAAAGCCTGGGATCAGATTTGAGGCTTTCAGACCTGTAACCTCTGCTGACTGACCTGTCCCTTTCCCGGGGCGGGGCCCTCTCAGAGGGGCGTGGTCTAGCGGCTCCTCCAGGGTCAATGAGCGGATCACAGTCTCACAAACAAACTGAGTCCCGCTGATGTCGTCTTCTCCTTCCTCCTGAGCCGGGACTCCGCCCCCCTCTCCTCCCGATCCCGCCCCGTGAGGGACATCTGAGGACCAGAAACAGGTGGACAGACGTCATGTTAAATGTCTGTTAAACAAAGCAGGGAGCTCCGTTATCACCATGTTTCGGTGCGGCCCTCGTGGACCAAGATAGTCGCAGGTGAACTGATTGCTAAATACAGACTCCACTGTCAACATGGAACCATAACTGATAGATTATGAAGAGGTGCATTTCAGCTTGCATTTGGAAAACAAGTACATTGTTAATTTCAGAGTAAAAGCATGCCCTAATGAAAACAAGTGGAAAAAAATCCCTGCAGACACCCTCTCGTTCCTGAAGGCTAACGTCTGACATCAGGGAGAAGATTCTGTGTGTCCCCACACTTGAGTTATTGTTTATCCCAAACTCTATCTATCTAATTATTAGGCACTTTTTATTATTTTGTATTGCCAGTACAGGCATATTTGTCCTTTCTTTATGTCCTACAATGCTTTGTTGATCTACTGATCTTATGTTTGTGTTTCATGTTGATTTTATGTCAATTTTAGAATGTTTTTTCTTTTATATATATATGTTGTAAAGCAACAGATTATAGCACAATGCTCAAAACAATGACCTCTCAGGCACAATAATCAGAGATGATAAAATTGCCATACTTTTGTACTCAGTGTGCTTTAACAATGAAGTGCTAGCCTACGTGCCAGTACTAGTCAATCCTATTCAGTAAATCAGATGTCTTATATCAAAATAAAGCATGTTTCTGTCTTGAGGACAGGAAGTCCTGCAACTAACCCTACTTTAAAAGGTCCCATGGCATGAAAATATCACTTTATGTTTTTTTTTAAACATTAATATGTGTTCCCCCAGCCTGCCTATGGTCCCTCAGTGGCTAGAAATGACGAGCCCTGGGTATCCTGCTCTGCCTTTGAGAAAATAAAAGGTCAGATGGGCTGATCTGAAATCTTGCCCCTTATGAGGTCATAAGGTTGCCTCCCCTTTTTATGCTTTGCCCGCCCAGAGAATTTGGCCCCCCATGAGAGAGAGACATTATGGCTTTCAAACGAGGAAAGTGGCAGTTGGTCAAGGCCACACCCCCCCC
>NC_045747.1:33823959-33836465 GCF_008692095.1 Etheostoma spectabile | reverse complement strand
ACTCCCCCCCCCCCGCCACCCTATCATCAACAAGCTACAGACTTAGTAATGGCACATACTAAGGAAAGCTCATTGGCTTGGGAATTCTGGACCAAGCTAGATTTTGGAAAAGAGACTTCAGAGTACAGTTTATGGACCACAAGGTCTATATAAAGAGACTTCAGATACCGTAGTAGGACCACTAAGGTTATATAAGAGTACTTCAGATAGTATTATGGGACCATAAGGTCTATTAAAGGAGACTTAAATACAGTATAGGGACCCTAAGGTCTATATAAAGAGACTTCAGTACCAGATAGGGGACCACTAGGTCTATAAAAAGACTCAGTACGTTAGGGAACACTAAGGTCTATATAAAAGAGACTTCAGATACAGTATTAGGGGCCACTAAGGTCTATATAAAAGAGACTTCAGATACAGTATTAGGGGGACACTAAGGTCTATATAAAAAGAGATTCAGATACCGATTAGGGACACTAGGGTCTATTAAAAGAGACTTCGATACAGTATTAGGGACCCCTAAGGTCTATATAAAGAGACTTCAGTACGTATTAGGGGACCACTAATGTTCGATATAAAAGAGGAACTTCAGCATACAGTATTAGGGGACACTAAGGTCTATATAAAAGAGACTTCAGATACAGTATTAGGGGACCACTAAGGTATATAAAAGCTACCAAAGAGCACAATGACATGGGACCTTTAAGGGTTCTGGACTTTCATAGGGAGTGTGAACCATATATTTTATTGGCGTTTCTGTAAGTAAATATTGTTGTCATGGACGAGCAGTGGATATAGAGCAGCTGACATTTATCATTGTCTTTGCATAGGGAAAGTAAGTACAGTATATTAGTCATACACAAATATCACGAACATGCTTGATAAATGAGGCCTCAGATCATATTTCAACTGTCACGAGCTCCCTATAGATTTTCTTCATTACTAACCTGTGAACAAAACTATATCAAGAACCTTCAACACATATGAAGAGAAAAACTGCTTTACCCATGATGCTATTGATGACTTCAGTCCTTCCTGATGGTCCACAAGAGGGACTGGTCTTGTCTGCAGGGGTCCATGTCGAGGCAGAGGGGACATGCACGGATGTCATGTCTGGATGAGGAAAAAAACATCGAAGACTGAACTCAGTCAGTTTTTCAGTCATGTCCATACAGTTTCCACACGTTACACTGATACTGATGTTAATGATTTGGACATTTCAAAAAGGAGCTAGGAGTGTCACAATTCTCTAATCAGTGTTTGAGTTGACTTTCGATCAGTTCTCAATTTATATTTGTTTTCATCAGGGACAGGGAGCCACTGAATGGCAAAAGGGTACTTTTACAACAAGAGTTTAAATAACTTAGAGTTTACGAGGTGCAATTAATGAATCTTAATTTTACAGGGTAAGCTAACTTACCCTGTGTTTAGTGCCCATGCTGCCTGCGTAAGCTACGGTACCTGTATCTTAGCGCATGCTACTAGTAAGCTAACGTTACCCTGTGTCTTTAGCTGCATATACTGGTAGCTAACGTGACCTGTGTCTTAAGCTGCTGCTAATAGTAAGCTAAACGTACCCTGTGTCTTAAGCTGCATGCTACTATGTAAGCTAACGTTACCCTGTGTCTTAAGCTGCATGTAACAAAGCCGGTGAACTAACGTTACCCTGTGTCTTGGCTGCATGCTACTGGTAAGCTAACGTACCCTGGTGTCTTACAGCTGCATGTAACAAGCGGTGAACTAACGTTACCCTGTGTTCTTGGCTGCATGCTACTGGTAAGCTAACTTACCTTGGTCTTAAGCTGCAGTAACAAGCCGCGTGTGAGCTAACGTTACCCTGTGTCTTTAGCTGCATTGCTACTGGTAAGCTAACGTTACCCGTGTCTAAAGCTGATGCTACTAGTAAGCCAACGTTACCCTGGGTCTTAAGCTGCATTGTAACAAAGCCTGTGAGCTAACGTAACCTGTTTAAGCTGGATGTAAAAAGCCGGTGAGCTAAACGTTACCCTGTGTCTTTAGCTGCTCTGCATTGGTAAGCTAACGTACCGTGTCTTAAGCTGCATGCTACAAGTCAGTGAGTAACGTTACCCTGTGTCTTAAGCTGCATGCTACAATCCAGTGAGCTAACGTACTGTGTCTTTAGCTGACATACTACCCATAAAGCATTAAAGCATTATTTTTTCTTCTTTGGACGTGCGCAAGTTAGGCGGAATGGAGAAGGAAAAAGTACTGGGGGAAAAAAAACCTCGCCGCTGCTTGATTTCAAGATCTAAAGCTCATATTGAGTGATTTTAAAATTGTGACACCCTCCTAATAGGACTGCGACCCAAAAAACCAAACATGTGTCAGTGAGAATTTTTGTTCTGTTATTACCTGTCAATAAATCATATGAAACAATAATGAACAGCTTCTTACCAGGGGGGTGTTGTTTGGGAGCCTTCAACTCTATGGACCGATGTGGATTGTCCACAAAGCTCAAAAGACAGAAGATCATGAGAGATCAGGAAAAAACTAATTTAAATTCTTTGGAGCTGCATTTGGGAAACTGTAGGAGGGTGCGTGTTTAGGGGGAGGAAACAGGAGGATATCTCAGCTTTGGACACTGTTTTCATCCGTGCTTACTCAAAGTGCAACTGAATAAGTGGATTACACTGTAATGTCACATGAGATTACCATTCTTTCGCTGGTTTATTTTATAAGAACCATATTGGGATTGAAATGTTAAATAGTCAAAAAAAAAAATACAAGTAATGCCGTCACTGGGCTGGGAAACAGAAGAGGGGAAAAGTCTGATACACAAAACCTCAAAGTGGTCGTTGTTTGCAAGTTAGCCATACCGCTGATAATGTAGTTGCCAACTGTCAAGGTGTTTAAAGCATAATTTTATTATAAAAAGTACAGTACTGTGTGTTGTTTATGTTAACAAAGCTAACCTTGTATCGTATTCGGGTCGAATGGACCGATTTAAATTTTTATAAGAAGAAAAATGGTACAAGTTACTGTTTGTTGCTACCTGGAAAAGAATGGCCTCACCTTTTTCGGTGATAAAACATGTATCCTGACTCAATCAGAACTATATTCTGGATATGACACTTATGTTGTTTCCATAGGATTTTTAAACATGAATTATAATATGACAAAAAACGAACCCCACTTCCATTTTAATTGGTCCCAGTGGAGATGCTTACATTCCTAAACAATCTGTCATCTTAAATTGTTTAAAAGGGGAAAAGACTTGTGTATAGATTAGGAAGTAAATGTATTTCAGAATTGTGTTTTAAACCCCAAATAAGTCCGGTGTCGTGGACCCGAGGGTATGGAGGGGTCCCGGAAGTGAAGACAACACAAGGGTTAAAGTGACAAATAATGTTTTTTTCTTCCGATGTGTATTATCCAACGTTATAATTGTTGGATTCTTCAAACAACACATGCAACACTTAGCCAACCTTCTCATGGGACATGGGATTGGGCATCTGGTATTAACATGTCGATTATCTACATAATAACGCTAGATGGCTGGAATCTTGGAGGCCAATGCTGGTCTTCTCCCAACTTCAGGTACATTACTGCTGGATTATGTCCGCATTGGGTCGTATTTGGTTTAGAAGCCTTTAGAAGCGTCTACCCAGCTGTGGCATTAGGTATTAAAATTAGCTCCATCTTTTCCAGCTGCAACATTAAAGTGATCCTTACACACTCATCATGATAAAATCCAATAATATATTGTTCTTAAAATGGCCCTTCTGCATTAAGAGTACTTTTACCTGCGTAACATTTGGAATGTACTTTAGTATTTCAACACTGCTATTGCTACTTATAATTAAGGTTTGTGTGTGTGTGTTGTGTGTGTGTGTGTGGGGTGTTGGGGGGGGGGGGGGGGGGGGGGGGGGGGATGTTGGCTCGGAGGAAGATGGTAGAAGTGGCAAGACATGACTGAACCCCAACTAAGGAAAGGTAAATAGCAGAGTAATAGATTTTCACTATATTATACGTGTTTGTGACGATTAAGCCAAAAAGTTCGTGGGGACCACTAAGGTCTATATAAAAGCATCCAAAGAGCACCATGACATGGGACCTTTAAGGTTTCTGGACTTTCATAGGGAAGTGTTGACCATATATTTTATTCTGGCGTTTCTGTAAGTAAATATGTCTGTTCATGGACGAGCAGATGGATATAGAGCAGCTGACATTTATCATTGTTCTTTGCATTAGGGAAGTACGTACAGTATATTTAGTTCATACACAAATATCACTGAACATGCTTTGATAAATGAGGCCTCAGATCATATTCAACTGTCACAGGCTCCATTATAGATTTTCTTTCATTTACTAACCTGTGAACAAAACTCTATCAAGAACCTTCAACACATATGAAGAGAAAACCTGCTTTACCCATGATGCTATTGATGACTTCAGTCTCTTCCTGGATGAGTCCCAAAGAGGGACTGCTCTTGTCCTGCAGGGGTCCATGTCGAGGCAGAGGGGACATGCACGGAGTCATGTCTGGATGAGGAAAAAACATCGAAGACTGAACTCAGGTCAGTTTATCAGTCATGTCCATACAGTTTCCACACGTTACACTGATACTGATTTAATGATTTGGAATTTCAAAAAGGAGCTAGGAGTGTCACAATTCTCCTAATCAGCTGTTTGAGTTGACTTTCGATTCAGTTCTCAATTTAATAATTTGTTTTTCATCAGGGACAGGGATGCCACTGAATGGCAAAAGGGTACTTTACAACAAGAGTTTAATTAACTTAGAGTTTACGAGGTGCAATTAAATGAATCATTAATTTTACAGGGTAAGCTAACGTTACCCTGTGTTTTTAGCTGCATGCTACTGGTAAGCTAACGTTACCCTGTATCTTAAGCTGCATGCTACTAGTAAGCTAACGTTACCCTGTGTCTTTAGCTGCATACTACTGGTAAGCTAACGTTACCCTGTGTCTTAAGCTGCATGCTACTAGTAAGCTATATGCACCAACCGCTAATCTTTCCGATTACCTTTGTCTTAGCTGTATGCTACCACCCTTAAGCTACGTTACCCTGTGTCTTTAGCTGTATGCTACAACCGCTAAGCTACCTTTACCCTGTGGCCTTTAGGCTGGAGCTACCAACCCCTAAGCTAACGGTACCCGTTCTTTAGCGTAGCTACCAACCGCTTCACTTAACGTTACCCTGTTGTCTTTAGCTGTAGCTACCAACCCCTAAGCTAACGTTACCCTGTGCTTTAGCGTGGTATTGGGGGCTACCAACCCTAAGCTAACGTTACCCTGTGTCTTTAGCGTATATGCTACCACCCCTAAGCTACGTTACCTGTGTCCTTTAGCTGATGCTACCAACCGGCTAAGCTAACATTACACCTGTTTCATTTAGCTGTATGCTACCAACCCTTAAGCTAACGGTACCCTGTGTCTTAGCTGATGCTACCAACCGCTAGCTACGTTACCCTGTGGCTTTAGCTCATGCTACCACCGTAAGCTAAACTTTACCACTGTTTTTTTAGTCTTTAGCTGCTGCTACAACCCGGCTAAGCTAACATTACCAGGTGTACTTAGCTGTATGCTACCAATACCACCATTTGAGCTAACAGTTACTACTCATGGCGTCTTTAGTTGCATGCTGACCCTAAGCTAACGTTACCCTGTGTTTTAGTTGCATGCACCACCCGTAAGCTACGTTACGCCTGTGTCTTGGCTTGCATGTAGCTAGCCGTAAGCCTATCTACGTTACCCTGTGGGTCTTTAGTGCTACGACTACCAACCCGTAGCTACTTTACCCTGTGTCTTAGCTGCATCTACAGCCACGGCCTAGCTAACGTTCCCTGTGTCTTTAGCTGTATGCTACCAACTGCCTAAGTAACGTTACCCTGTGTCTTTAGCTGTAGGCTACCAGCAAGCAGTTACCCTGTGTCTTAAGCTGTATGCTACAACCGTAGCTAACGTTACCCTGTGTCTTCGCTAGCTACACCTAAGCTAACGGTACCCTGTGTCTTTAGCTGCATGCTACCACCGCTAAGCTAACGTTACCCTGTGTCTTTAGCTGCATAGTCTACTCAACCTAAGCTAACTTTTGACCCTGGTGTCCTTTAGCTGCATATACAACCGTGGAGGCTAACGTTACCCGGTCTTTAGTCTTGTAGCTGTATGCTACCAACCCCTGTGTCTTTAGCTGCATGCTATTGGTAAGCTAACGTTACCCTGTGTCTTAAGCTGCATGCTACAAGTCAGTGAGCTAACGTTACCCTGTGTCTTAAGCTGCATGCTACAATCCAGTGAGCTAACGTTACCTGGTGTCTTTAGCTGCATACTACCATAAAGCATTAAAGCATTATTTTTTTTCTTCTTTGGACGTGCGCAAGTAGGCGGGAATGGAGAAGGAAAAAGTACTGGGGGAATCGCCGATCCTGCTTTGATTTCAAGATCTAAAGCTCATATTGATTGATTTTAAAATTGTGACACCCCTAATAGGAGCTGCGACCAAAAAACCCAAACATGTGTCAGTTGAGAATTTTATTGTTCCGTCTGTTTATTACTCTGCTACAATAATATCATATGGAAACAATAAGAACACTTCTTACCAGCGGGGGTGTTGTTTGGGACGCTCTCCAACTCTTGGACGATGTTGATGTCCAACAGCTCAAAAGACAGAAGATCCTGAGAGATCAGAAACAACTAATTTAAATGCTTTTGAGCTGCATTGTGGGAACTGTAGGAGGTAGTGTTTAGGGATTAAAAGTGAGGATATCTCAGCTTTTGACCATTCTGTTTTTCATCCGTGTCTTTACCAAAGTGCACACTGAATAACTGGATTACACCTGTAAGTCAACATGAAGATTTACCATTTTTCTCTGTTTTATATTATTAAACTGAACATATTTGGGATTGAAAATGTTAAATAGTCAAAAAAAAAACAATTAATGCCGTCACCTTGGGCTCTGGAAACAGAAGAGGGAGTCTGATACAAAAACCTCAAAATGTTCCGTTTTTTTGCAAGTTAGCATACCGCTGATAATGTATTTGCCAACTGTCAAGTGTTAAAGCATAATTTTATTATAAAAAGTACAGTACTTTGTGTTGTTTTATGTTTAACAAAGCTTAACCCTTGTATCGTATTCGGGTCGAATTGACCGATTTTAATATTTTTATAAGAAGAAAAATGGTACAAGTTACATTTTTTTCTACCTGAAAATCAATGGCCTCACTTATTTCCTGTGATAAAACATGATTCCTGACTCAATTCAGAACATTATTCTGGATATGACACTTATGTTGTGTCCATAGTGGATTTTTAACATGAATTAAACCTTTGACAAAAAAACGACACACTTCCATTTTTAATTGGTCCCAGTGGAGACTGATTACATTCCCAAACATATTGTCATCTAATGTTTAAAAAGAGATAAAGACTATGTTAATAGATTAGGAAGTAAAATTGTATTTCAGAATTGTTTTAAAACCCCCAATAAGTCCCTGGTCAGTTGGACCCGAGGGATATGAGAGGGTCCCGGAAGTGAAGACAACACAAGGGTTAAAGGTGACAAATAATGTTTTTTTCTTCCGTATTGTCTGTATTATCCACAAAGTTATAATGTTGGATTTTCAACACAACACATGCAACACTTAGCCAACCTTCTATGGGACATGGGATTGGTCATCTGCGTATTAACATTGTCGTATTTATCTACATAATAACGCTAGATGGCTGTAATCTTGGAGGCCAATGCTGGTCATTTCTCCCCAACTTCAGGTTACATTACTGCTGGATTATGTCCGATTGGGTAGTATTTGGTTTAGAAGCCTTTATAGAAGCGTCTACCCAGCTGTGCATTAGGTAGTTAAAATTAGCTCCATCTTTTCCAGCTGCAACATTAAAGTGATCCTTACACACTCATCCATGAATAAAATCCAATAATATATTGTTCTAAAATTGGCCATTCTGCATTAAGAGTACTTTTACCTGCGTAACATTTGGAATGTAACTTTTAGTATTTCAACACTGCTATTGCTACTTATAATTAAGGTTTTGTGTGTGTGTGTGTGTGTGTGTGTGTGTGTGTGTGGGGGGGGGGGGGGGGGGGGGGGGGGGGGGGGGGGGGGGGGGCTTGTGGCTCGGAGGAAGACTGGTAGAATGTGGCAAGACACTGACTGAACCCCAACTAAGGAAAGGTAAATAGCAGTAATAGATTTTCACTATATTATACTGTGTGTTTGTGACGATTAAGCAATAAAGTTGTGTGTGTGTGTGTGTATTTAAATGAGACAATAACGTTATTTTGTGTCTGTAATTATGAGGTTGAAGAATTTTAATGAATCCATTCCATAAACCTAATGATCACTGCATTTCACGATCATATGCTGCTGTATGATCATCTTCCATTGTAGTCAGCAGGTTTATGTGTGGTTCCAGCCCCCTCCCCCCCCCCCAGATGATGTTACCTGTGCAGTGAGCAGATCCACTGAGGGGATGAAGTACTCTTCTTGGTCCACTGACATTAATGGCTGCTCCCTCGCTGCGCTGGCTTTCCCATCCTTTGCCACTGGGTTCTTACCCTGCAGACAAAGTCACATCTTTTCACCCTCATAGTGTCCACACCCACATCTACAGCACGTCTCTGTGTGTGTACTAGTGTCCACACCCACATCTACGGCACGTCTCTGTGTGTGTACTAGTGTCCACACCCACATCTACAGCACGTTCTGGTGTGTGTATAGTGTCCACACCACATCTACAGCAGTCTCTGTGGTGTATAGTGTCCACACCCACATCTAAGCACGTCTTGTGGTGTACTAGTGTACACACCACATCTACGGCACGTTCTGTGTGTGTACTAGTGTCCACACCACCATTACGCACGTCTCTGTGTGTGTACTAGTGTCCACACCCACACATCTACGGCACGTTCTGTGTGTGTACTAGTGTCCACACCCACATCTACGGCAGTCTCTGGGTGTTACAGTGTCCACACACACAGACGTCTCTGTGTGTGTACTAGGTGCACAAACACTACAGCACGTTGTGTGTGTACTAGTGTCACACCACTACAGCACGTCTTCTTGTTGCGTGTACTAGTGTCCACACCCACATTACGGCATAGTCTGTGTGTGTACTAGTGTCCAAACCACATCTCACAGCACGTCTGTGTGTGGTACTAGTGTCCACACCACATCTACGGCACGTCTCTGGTGGTGTACTAGTGTCCACACCCACATTCGGACGTCTTGTGTGTGTATAGTGTCCACACCCACATCTACAGCACGTCTCTGTGTGTGTACTAGTGTCCACACCCACATCTACGGCACGTCTCTGTGTGTGTACTAGTGTCCACACCCACATCTACGGCACGTCTCTGTGTGTGTACTAGTGTCCACACCCACATCTACGGCACGTCTCTGTGTGTGTACTAGTGTCCACACCCACATCTACGGCACGTCTCTGTGTGTGTACTAGTGTCCACACCCACAGCACGTCTCTGTGTGTGTACTAGTGTCCACACCCACATCTACAGCACGTCTCTGTGTGTGTACTAGTGTCCACACCCACATCTACGGCACGTCTCTGTGTGTGTACTAGTGTCCACACCCACATCTACAGCACGTCTGTGTGTGTGTACTAGTGTCCACACCCACATCTACGGCACGTCTCTGTGTGTGTACTAGTGTCCACACCCACATCTACGCACGTCTCTGTGTGTGTACTAGTGTCCACACCCACATCTACGCACGTCTCTGTGTGTGTACTAGTGTCCACACCCACATCTACGCACGTCTCTGTGTGTGTACTAGTGTCCACCCCACAGCAAGTCTCTGTGTGTGTACTAGTGTCCACACCACATCTACAGACGTCTGTGTGGTGTATAGTGTCCAACCCACATCTACAGCGTCTCTGTGTGTGTACTAGTGTCCACACCCACATCTACGCACGTTCTGTGTGGTACTAGTGTCCACACCACATCTACAGCAAGTCTGGGGTGTGTAATAGTGTCCACACCCAATCTACGGCACGTCTCTGTGTGTGGTAATAGTGTCCACACCCACCACAGCACGTCTCTGTGTGTGTACTAGTGTCCACACCCACATCTACGCGACGTCTCTGGTGTGTACTAGGTCCACACCACATCTACAGCACGTCTCTGTGTTGTACTAGTGTCCACCACCACATCTACAGCACGTCTCTGTGTGTGTACTAGTGTCCACACCCACATCTACGCACGTCTCTGTGGGGTTACTAGTGTCCACACCCACGCAAGTCGTCTGTGTGTGTACCTAGTGTCCACAACATTCACACTAAAGCACGTTCTGTGTGTGTACTAGTGTCCACACCCACATCTACAGCACGTCTCTGTGTGTGCACTTATATACAGGCATGCAAACAGGTTATGGGTAAAAAAGGTAAGAAGGACACGGCGGACCCTGACTGATATATTGGTGGGCCGATATTATTGGCCGATATTATGCATTTCCCGATATATCGGTATCTGCATTTATAATGGTAAAAATTGTTGTGTTATTGTTGTGACAATAAAAGAAATTATTTTATTTTGTGAAACAAGGACCTTAAGCACTCATTCTTTGAAAAGTACACAACTGGTGTCAAAGGAAGTCAAATCTCATTGTAAAGGAAAGCATTTCATTCTCACGTTATTAGCTGTGAGACAGCAAAGGCGAGATTATCTGCAGGTTAAGTCAAAAGCATCACTTCAACCTCACAAACATCCATTAGACATCATTTTAATTCTTTTAATCTTTTAATCTATTGATCCAAAGTCAGATCAAATAAATTAACAGCTACTGAATTAAAATAGTTTCTAATGCATGACACCTGACAGGTCGTATGGTGTAAATGAATTACAAATATACTTTACTTTGGCAAAAGAGTAAAGGTAATCCAGCTCACTGTCTGAAGTTAAACAGACAACTTGTCATCGTGGACAATCAGATATATTATTTTCTAACTCTCCCTACCTCCTTTTTGACAAAACTTTTCACCCTGATTTTGGACATTTAATGTTCCTGAGGCTCTGGGCTCGACCCAATGACGGAGGTCCTCCATCAGCAAGCTGCTCTCCATCCAATACCGTTAACTAAATGAATGGGGAAAAGAATTGCATTTGGAGTACACAGTCCGTACTCATATTTTGGATAAGAAGATTAACGTTGTGTAGTTTGTCATATAAGTTAGTTAACATTTAGGCCAAACTGCGTCCATCCCGCACTGCAAAGACACAAGCACCGATGAAAAACTCGGCATAGCTTCCCTTTAATGTAACGTAATTTAAACTAGATAGAACATGACAAACTTCATACATTGTCACGACAAGCTGGAGACCGTTAACTCACGTTAACTTAGCTAACATTAGTGAATGATCACGTTCATTATCAATGACAACTTCTTCAATAACGCTATCCGTTTGCTGTTGTACATTGATAATGATGATAATGATAAAAGTTTGTCTTCCCTAGTGGATCACTGCAGTGGATACTGTGCTGCTAGTTGTATCGTTACTTATGGGAAACAATGTTGTCAGTGAGTCTCGGACACGGATGTGTAATAAGGTCTCGGATCGAGCCGTGTACTTTACAGGGCATGTCTGTGTGAGAGCGTACAGCGGGGTCGGGGTGTAGGACCAGACCAGGTCACTCGGTGCGTGACTTGCCCTCTCTCTTTCTCCTCCACACCGTCACGTGATGACGATCACACATAAGCATTTTTAGGCATTAAATACATTATATTTAATATTAAAGCCTTGTCTCCTATTTAATAGGGGTGGTAATCACCAGACGCATACCGATACGGGTTCATCACAATACTTATGCCACGATACAATTTTATTGCCATTTTAAACATTAAATTAAACACACACTAATTTTTCCCAATTTCAAATGACGTCCCCAAAAGGAAACTTTCTGTTTCATCTAAAAAGAAACATTTCTCGGTTTGTTCATATCACTTCAATGTTAATATCTATTTTTATTGCAAAATGGGATTGTCGAGCAGACAAACTGACCAACACATAAATAATAAAAGATCGATATTAGGCGCCTGTGTATTGATACAGTATTGCCACTGAAAATACTGCAATACTATGCTGTATTGATTCCCCCCCCACCCCTATTATATAAGTGCATTGCATTTTTTCACTGAGTCCCCGTGGTATGACCAAAATATGGGAAGTCTTAAAAACCCTAAATATAGACAAAAAATGCTATTTTGGGCTACTACAATCATGATATTCCTGTTTCCAATCCTCCACCCATTGCTTCTACCTGCGGTGTGACACAGGGTGACACCAGTATGCCATCAGCCATCATGGGTGCTGGGGCCAGAGGATCAACCACGATGCTGCACCAGACCCGGGGTCCAAACTGCTCTCCGGCGTGGGCCAGGCGCCAGTGGGAGGTGTAGGAGCCGTCCACAGTGGGAGCACACAGCGCTACGCTCACTATCCCAACCTGGACACACACGCACACGCCCACACACGCACACGCCCACACACACACACACAC
>NC_045747.1:33821914-33823949 GCF_008692095.1 Etheostoma spectabile | reverse complement strand
ACACACACACACACACACACACACAGGAGAAAGCAGTGAACTACAATACACCACATCCATGTGATTCACTGGTAAGTAGGCCTGCAGGAGTAATCGTTATGAAAACGCAGTCTTGATTCATTCTGTTCACGATTTAATTTTTACATTACTTCCATTTATTTTTTGTTTTTTTCATTTTAAAATTATTATCATTATTCTTTTATGATTTTGATTCTCATTTAATTCATATTTTCCTCCAAATCATGCAGGCCTAGGAGGAATGCCAATTTAGATTTTTTTTTAAATTCCTTACCAAAAACTGAAAAACTGATTATTATTTTCACATGTCCAGACCTTCCTCCACAGGAGGTAGTTTTATTCGTCAACAGAAACCTCTGTTTGGACAGATAGTCTAGCTAGCTGTCTGGATTTACCCTGCAGAGATCTGAGGACCAGGTAACCATAGTCCTCAGATTGGACAGATAGTCCAGCTAGCTGTCTGGATTTACCTGCAGGGGATCTGGGACCAGGTAACCATAGTCCTCGATTGGACAGATGTCTAGCTAGCTGTCTGGATTTACCCTGCCGAGATCTGAGGACCAGGAACCATAGTCCTCCAGATTGGACAGATAGTCCAGCTAGCTGTCTGGATTACCCTGCAGAGATCTGAGGACCAGGGAACCTAGTCCTCAGATTGGACAGATAGTCTAGCTAGCTGTCTGGATTTACCCGGCAGAGATCGAGGACCAGGTAACCTAGTCCTAAGATTGGACAGATGTCTAGCTAGCTGTCTGGATTTACCCTGCAGAGATCTGAGGACAGGTACCCCTAGTCCAGATTGGACAGAGAGTCTAGCTAGCTGTCTGGATTTACCCTGCAGAGATCTGCGGAGCAGGGAAGAATAGAGCGTATAGCCTATTTTCTTTTAGAAAGCAAAAATATTTTGGTTTTAATTATATTGCTTTTAACTGTTTAGCTTTTTTTTTTTTTTAGCTGTTTTAGCATTAATCTGTCAGAATTCCCATTGTCAGTTAAACGGTTAATAATTAACATCCCTAGCATTAAGAGAAAACAAGAAGGATGAACTAGCTGACACGTTCGGGGTCCTTTTCCGAAGCAAAGTGAAAAAGTGAACTTCACTCACCTGTCCTGGCTGAAGGAAGGGAACGGACACTTCCCTCCAACGGTCCCCTGAACCCACCGCCAGGTTCCCCCACATGAACTTCAGCTGCAGGGAGCAAAAAAAAGGCAAAATATGAAACTAACTTGTCAACTTTGTGCTGGTCCAATACGTATTACGAGCTAGGGGTAGGGGATAGACCGAGGGCTGTATAAGCCCTTGAAACCTGTGGGACGCGACCTCAGA
The DNA here is from genome assembly GCF_008692095.1 of Etheostoma spectabile. Classification (NCBI taxonomy): domain Eukaryota; kingdom Metazoa; phylum Chordata; class Actinopteri; order Perciformes; family Percidae; genus Etheostoma; species Etheostoma spectabile. The sequence goes on along the minus strand of NC_045747.1, from coordinate 33,822,604 downwards.
GAAACACACAGGCATCAATGGCTGCCCGTCGACCAGAGAGAATCATGAATGTAAGTACTTTCGGCTTAAATAATTGATTAAAAAGTTACGACAGTCTTGTTTTGTGGTCTATGCAGTCCTGTGCATGTGTACTTGCAACATGTTCCTAACTGAAACTTTTTAAAATCGCTAGCTTGCAATGCTAACGCTAATCGCTAACGTTGATTTGCACAAACAGTCCCAATATTCTGCCTTGAATGGACTGTATACATCGCTAAATTGATAATAGATAATATTATAGTTTCACTTACTTACTATCTATATTATCGGTCTACGATACATGATGTGTGGTGGGTGGTGTGGTGTTTGTGTGTGTGTCAGTCAGTCTGTCTGTCTCTCTTGTTCTTTGTGTGCCGATAGCCTGTCTTGCTCTAGACACAGCTGAGGAGTCAAGACAGCCAAAATCCCCACACACCTGGGTGTTTTATTTTGAAATTTGTTTTTTAAACCCTCATGTTGTCTTCGGGTTAAATTGAGCCGTTTTCCTATATCAATGTTCTTTTAAACTACCCAAAATAACATGATTGATTCCATACAACGCTCTTTGCCAAGTACAAATCTCTACTTTCATAAATTTTGGGGTGTCTTATTGAATTTTATAGCATTTGAGAAAAAAAATCTGAAGTGTTTTTGAAATAGTATTGAGTAAAA
>NC_045747.1:33799677-33821904 GCF_008692095.1 Etheostoma spectabile | reverse complement strand
ATTCCAGTCTGTGATTATCCATCGACATACAATTCTTTAATTTAAGTCTAAATAATTCCTAATTTCTGCTTTTCTAACTCAAACATTAGGTATAATTTCCTATAAATGAGGTTTATTGAACGTAAATTCGAAAAATAACTGTAAAAGTAAAGTTAATAAGTTAGTGTTACGTAGTGTTGAAAACGTCAACTTAAAGTGACAAACGTTGAAAAAAAACAACATCAAAAGTGTTGAATCAACGGACAAAAACGTAAGAAAAAGTTAAAAACATCGATAAAAAGCCTCAACAAAAGTGTTGATTTTCAATTTTGACGTGAAGGCAACTCAAGGGTTAAGCAGTTCACGCTCCTCCTAAAGTACTAAAACTAAACATGTCCCCATTGAGGTTTTAATGTTCACAAATCCTTTAATATTCAATACCTGCCCTTATCAAGGGCAAACCAGTTTTTCCTATTCAACACTTTCCTGTTTCATGTGTTTGTGTTCCCTATTTCATCATGTGCATAGGTGCGTAGGTTAGAAATCGGTTGTCGCATGATTAGTTTTTGGCATGGCACCGCAACCAATGAGCCTTGTAGCGATGTAGCCCCGCCCTGCCTCCGCTGCTGTACTGGGCATGTGTGGGGACACACTCACAGGGATGCCTTGATTTATAGATGGATGACAGTGAGACAACAGCAGAATTCTTTACCTTCGTATCGGCACTCCAGCAGACTGTTCCAGTGTTCCTCATCTTCCAGTACTTGATAAACTTGGTCCCGGGACGCAGTCGGGTTCCGTCAGGAAGGTTCTCGTCCAGAAATGCAGCCGTCATGGCTGGAACCACCAGGGGACAGGGACGCTTTGGACGCCTGGGCAAGAAATACAGTGTCACGGGGGTGGAGAGGCTTGGACTCAAATGAAGAGAAGACAGAGCAGCGTAGGCTTGAGTTCAAAGATTTAGTTAAGCAACGGGTACAAAAAGCTTCCTGAAAAAACAGGAAAATATTTCAAGGAAGTTGTCAACAGTGGTGGAATGTAACTAAGTACATTTACTCCAGTAGTGTACTTCAGTACAATTGTTGAGGTACTTGTACATTACTTGAGTCTTTTCTTTTCATGCCACTTTCTACTTCTACTGCGCTGCATTTCAGAGAGAAATATTCTACTTTTTACTCCACTACATTCATCTGACAGCTTTAGTTACTAGTTACTTTAGTTACTAGTTAAAGAGGACCTCTGATTGGTTGATTGCATGTCACGCCCAGAACACACCTCTGATTAATGAAGTCCAACCCTTTAGGTCCATGCACTCCTTTGTTCTACCGTCAAACCGATTCAGGCCATGCACTTAGATCATTTTAATAGGGCCCAAAATACCCCCGGTAGGGGATCACTGAGCTTTTACTCATTCATTCATTCATTCACTTTAGTCTCCAGTGTGTACTCCAACCTTGGGAGTGTGTTAGTGTTTAGGGACCTACTCGGGGCTGCTGTGCTGGGTGGCTCGCGGCTGCAGGAGGACAGGGGAGGAGCTTCCATCTCGGTGGGAGGAGCTCCACTGGACGCCCCGCCTCTCCATTCTCAGCTGTTTCCGGATCTCTTTGACCTCGGCCTTCAGCAGACGCTTCTCCGCTTTCAGCCGCTGCTTCTCCGCCTTTCGGAAACTGCGGTCACCTCGCCTGTAGAACCTGAAAGGGACACCGCGGTTCGAGTCATTAGAACAATAATTCCTTTGGCACAGGGGTCTTTAATGTATTTTAGGCCAGGGACCGCTCAGCTGAAAGAGAGACAGAGTAGGGACCCCCTACTACACGTGTCAAACACAAGGCCCTTGGGCCAAATCCGGCCCCTCGCAAATTCTGATCCGGCCTGCAAATCAATTGAGGTTCACAATACATTTTGGCCCTCCTTGGTTGTGCGCCAAACCAAAAAGATGGGGGAACTGTTTTTTGAGACTCAGAAATTCCCACAGAAACCGGAGTTTGCACGTTCAGGCTGTGAAACCGGTTGTTGTGAGTTGTTTGATTTGCTAAATTCTCTGATGGCTCTTCTCTGAACTTCTTTGCTGACTTTTTCAAGGCTTCATGTGAGCATGTCAATAAACTACATGTCTGGCCCTTGATGTCTGCGCTGTGTTCCAGATGCAGCCCCAGTTGCACCACGGAGACCCAGAAGCGTGTTCCGCTAAAGATACGTACCACGTCTATTTCCATTTTACTTTACTTTTAATTCTCAAAAGCACATTTTTCCTCATGAAACTTTCACTTAAAAAGGTAACTACCGGCTGTTTTAATCTATCTTCCTATGTTTTTGTATGCAAGAACAACAATCTGTGACATCGGTCCAGTATTAAGAGAGATCGCTGCAGTCGGCAGCTGAGAAACAAGCTACAATGAAAGTTAATAGGGTTACTGTCCAGCTTATTTACAAAAGTTCTAATTTTGTCACTGACAGACTCAGATTAATATTCTACGTGTCTGACAACATTATGGAAAGGATCCCTACAGAGATAGAACTTTTTAAAACCTCTTTGAGACTTTTCTGTCTAACCAGAAGCAGCTCTGAGAGCACTAGAGTTTAACCCACCAGACTCCATTTAAAAAACAATACTTTAAGCGTGTATAGAGCCAAGATATTTTCACAAATAAATCGGTAAACTATGTGTTTATTTCAACCAGAACTAATGTTGTGACTGTGAAAAGTTAAAGAAGATGACCCAAAACGGCTTTTCATATTTTTATTTTGTTTCTGTGAACTTTGAATTTAAGTGTATTTTACGATGCTAAAATTACTGATTTTTTTTTACATGGAGTCTGGTGGGTTAGTGAACGCAATTTGGTGGATCTTACTCTTTAACAGAAAAGGTCCAACTCCCTTAGAAATCCCTTCCATAATGTTGTCAGACACTTAGAATATTAATCTGAGCACTATTAAAACTTTAGTGAAGGTAAATACAAGCTGCACAATCATCCTATTAACTTCCATTGTAGCTTGTTTCTCCACTGCAGACTGCAGAGATCTCTTAATACTGGACCAATGTCAAAGATTGTTGTTCCCATCAGTCACTCAGACACAAAAACATAGGAGAATAGGGTCCAGGTTGAGAGAAAAAAAAAGAAGAGGTAGTAACATTTTCAACGCAGGACTTTAACTTTTAGCAGAGTATTTTTACAGAGGATCAGCACCTCTAAATCTGAGGCCATGGTTCTCAGCAGGAAACCGATGGAGTGCTTTCTTCGGGTAGGGAGTGAGTCCTTACCCCAAGTGAAGGAGTTTAAGTACCTTGGGGTCTTGTTCGCGAGTGAGGGGACTATGGAGCGTGAGATTGGTCGGAGAATCGGAGCAGCTGGTGCGGTATTACATTCTGTTTATCGCACCGTTGTGACGAAAAGAGAGCTGAGCCAGAAGGCAAAGCTCTCGATCTACCGGGCAATTTTTGTTCCTACCCTCACCTATGGTCATGAAGGCTGGGTCATGACCGAAAGAACGAGATCCAGGGTACAAGCGGCCGAAATGGGTTTCCTCAGGAGGGTGGCTGGCGTCTCCCTTAGAGATAGGGTGAGAAGCACAGTCATCCGAGAGGAGCTCGGAGTAGAGCCGCTGCTCCTTCGCGTCGAAAGGAGCCAGTTGAGGTGGTTCGGGCATCTGGTAAGGATGCCTCCTGGGCGCCTCCCTAGGGAGGTGTTCCAGGCACGTCCAGCTGGGAGGAGGCCCCGGGGAAGACCTAGGACTAGGTGGAGAGATTATATCTCCAACCTGGCCTGGGAACGCCTCGGGATCCCCCAGTCGGAGCTGGTTGATGTGGCTCGGGAAAGGGAAGTTTGGGGTCCCCTACTGGAGCTGCTGCCCCCGCGACCCGACACCGGATAAGCGGTCGAAGATGGATGGATGGATGGATTTTACAGTAGTGTTAGTACTTTTACTGAAGTAAAGGATCTGAATACTTCTTCCACTGCTAGCAACAAGACTGCGGATTCCTACCTGCTGTGGTCCGGGGCTGGGGATCCGTGCTCGGGGATGGACAGAGGAGTCCGGGCTCTCACCAGGTTGTGACTGGGATCGTGAGAGAAACTGCAGGGCTCGCACAGAGTACAGGACGTACACACACTGAACACACACACACACACACAGACAGAGACACGTTGGAAAAGTGAGGGAGAGACAAGCTGATTGGTTGTTTCTGTGCAAGTCAACATATATTTCTATGAGACCGAAACTCATGGAAAGAGAAAGCGAAGCAGCTGGAACAGAATCCGAATCCCATTTTTGAGTTTAAAAAAAGAAAGAATGGCTCTCCTCTCTGCCCTTTCTTTTCATTATGTATCAGTCTGTATTTTCTTGTTGTTGAGCTATGCATTTAATGTATGTATGTATCTCTGTTGAGTTTGTGTTCTGTATTTTATGGATATGTTGTTGAGTTTTATGCATTTTAAAAGGCCCATCTTGGGAATGGCATTGCAAATTAGAAAACACACTGAAAACAATTCTGTTTTTCTAGTTAATTTCATCTCAGCAAATCAGCCCACTTAGTTAAAATAACTTGCTGTATGTACTTTTGTGTATTCATAATTTCTTTATGACCAGGTAAAGAAACACTATTGTGTAATGCCTACGGACTGCGTAGCAGGAAACATGTAAGCACTAACTCTTTAAAGCGCCCATATTCTGCTCATTTTCAGGTTAATAATTGTATTTTGAGGTTGTACCAGAATAGATTTAATTTTAAAAAAAAACAACTTTTTGTTGTGCAGCACATTGCTGCAGATCCTGTTTTCACCCTGTGTGTTCAGGTCTCTGTTTTAGCTCCAGAGTGATGGGAGAGGCCTGGAATGGGAGAGGACCTCTGATTGGTTGATTGCATATTACACCCTGAAGACACCTATGATTAATGAATACACTAAGTACAACGCTTAGCCCGGAAGGCTGCGACATATCAAGAAAGAAAGACACTGAGAATTTTTGTGTTAACTGAAAGAAAATATCAGCAGAAAACTGCACTGTACACTGTTATTCTTCTGTTAGTGCTGCCTTATATTTTCACTTCAATGTTCAATTTGTTCATTAAAAGAATGTTGGAAATAATTTCCTTGCATTTGTTTTAAATTCAACAAACAGTTTGTTACAGAACGGAAGAGATTGAGATGGTGATCTGTGGTAGGGGGCATGAACAGATCCAATAGACATCAAGGAAGAAGCCATGGCACTCTTTAAAGCTACAGTGCGTAGTTCCTGTCTCCCCCATGAGGAATTCTAAGTAACGACAACAACACTGTTGGCGTGTCTACATGATACAAGCCTTCTATCACGCATCCCCCACCCCTCCAAACACAGTTGCTTGTAGCCAAGGAGGACATGATGGACTCTTCAGAAGATGTCCATATACTCACTCGAGTTTCTGCGTGGGAAGGTTGCTGGACGCCACAATCTTCTGAACATTTCATACTGAGAAACACAGAGTTGTGAGGAGCTGATAGTGTTAATTAGCTCCTTAGCACCTCATCTGGCATCGGCCTGAATGTGACGGGCGCTCATTACTATCAAAACGTTACCTCGAACGCTTTAAGAAAAATCATTTTTAAAATGCCTTTGATATATCTGGCACATTCTAAATACCCGTGTTGTAGTACTCGAGACACGTCTTGTTCTCAAGACCCCCGTTTGAAGGTCTGGGTCTCGTCTCTGATGAAGAAGACTCGAGATTCATGTGCTGACATCATTAATGTGATTAGTGTAAAACTTCTTGCTTCAAATGCAACCAATAACTTGACTCTAGCTTGAAACGTCTTACTGTTAACGCCCGTTCTTGACTACAACACTGCAGAATACTGAAAGCAGCAGAAATGCAAACCTGAGTACACTTTAATACCGGTTTATTTATCGCTAAGTAATACCACTATCATGATATTTAACAAAGTTATTGCATATGGTGCAGCCAGTTAGCTGCTGCTGCTGGCACATACCTGCACTGGTAGCCTCCTCCGGTGGTCTGCCCCCTGCAGGAAGAGCAGGGGGGGGTGGAGGAGGATGGAGCGCCAGGCAGGGTGGAGGACACCTCAGGGACCTGCTGGGCCTCTGCTCCCCCTACTGCGTCCCCTCTTCCCCCCCCACCTCCTGCTCCTCCTCCTCCCAGGGGCTTGTGAATGCAGCACTGTCCAGAGAACTCCCGGCAGATCTTCTCCACCGCCTCACGCACAACTTGGTCTTTAAACTGGGGGGGGGGGGGGGGGGGGGGGGGGGAGGAGAGTGCTCAGTAGGGCTAGGCAATATATTGTTAATATACAGTACATATAGACGTCTAGGCTAGATATAGTCTTAAATATTGGATAACATAACATTGTTTCTCTTTTCTACTGGTAGAAGAAGTATTCAGATCCTTTACTTCAGTAAAAGTACTAATACCACACTGTAAAAAATAATCAGTTACAATTTAAAGTCCTGCATTGAAAATGTTACTTAACCCTTGTGTTGTCTTCCTGTTGACCATGAAGTTGTTGTCCTTCCGGGTCCAAATTTCCAGCTTTTTTTTTCATGCATGGTCAATAAACCTAATTTGTATGACATTATACCTATTTCTTTTTGTTTAAAAAAGCCAAAATTATAAATTATTTTTGCATGGTAGTTGAGATCAGACGACGTATAGTCAGGATTCTGTTTTGAAGCCATTAAAACTTTTTTTTTTTCTCAAATGCTGTGAAACTGAATAAAACAGCCCAAATTCAACGAAAGTAATCATTAAATTTACCAAAGATTATCCATGTTATTTTTGGACATTTTGGTTGAAAGAAACTTCTGATATAAAAAAAACTTTGAAAACGGGTCAAATTTTACCCAGAGGACAACACAAGGGTTAAAGTCAGTCCTTCCAGAGTTTTTTTGTAATTGTTGTGGGCAAAAATCCTTTATTATGCGGCACGTTTTCTTAAACATTGCGATGAAATATGCGGGATATTTATGCAATTTTAAACAATGAAATTACAGCAACTTGCAAAAACTGCGGTTTGAGGAAAAAGAGTAAAAAACAATAACAGAGTATTCCCCCAACACCCTGTTCTCACTAGGTTACTACCTTAATGTAAAGAGTCATTTCTTCTTACTTTCCTATGATAAGCAAGCACGTTGCGTAATTACGTCACTTCGTAACGTTCCCATGGCAACAGGGGAAAATGGCTGTTTTAGTGTGTAGTGAAGGCAACATTTTTAATCTTTCTGCTAAGATATTTGTGACTTTTTTGCAACAAAAATGCATTGATGGATTGTGACATCATGCAAGCCCCGCATTATGGTGTGCGGAAATCTGGAATTTATGCAGCGAAAGTGTGGTAGTTGAAAAAAATGCAGCCCCCGCATAAATATGCAGACTTTGGCTGATTATGCATTGAATTATGCCATTGCATAATCGTAAAAGTTTTTGTTTTTGCTGTTAACAGGCTCAGATCAATATTCTAAGTGTCTGACAACAGGATGGAAAAGATTTCTAAGAAAGTCAACCTTTATGTTAAAGAATGAGAAGAAGATTTTCTTTTTATTACAAACATCCGCAAACCTTTGAATGAAGTGTATTTTCCAATACAAAAAGAGACAGGTCTGCTTCAGAGCACATAACGATGAGAAGATGGGGCAGTAACTTTGGAGGCGGGCTTTAGACTGCCCACCCAATCAGAATTTAGAAATGGTACTGGTATTTTCTGTGTAGTTGTTTTCCATTGCCTGAACCCATTTTCTGAGTGAAAGCACCAATAGTCAACCCGATAATATCGCCTCAATATCAAGTGATTGGTCAAAAATATTGTGATATTTGATTTTCTCCATACAGCCCAGCTCAAGTTTTCAGTGATTTAGTGTTTTTGTGCTTCTGTGAAATCTGTTTGAACCTACTCATCAGTCCAAGTCCCTCCAACAGAAACTCTGGAGGAGCTATGATCAAGGAGGGTTTTCCGATGAGCTATGATCAAGGAGGGTTTTCCGATGAGCTATGATCAAGGAGGGATCTCCGAGGAGCTATGATCGAGGAGGGATCTCCGAGGAGCTATGATCGAGGAGGGATCTCCGAGGATCGAGGAGGGATCAACGAGGAGCTATGATCGAGGAGGGATCTCCGAGGAGCTATGATCGAGGAGGGATCAACGAGGAGCTATGATCGAGGAGGGATCAACGAGGAGCTATGATCGAGGAGGGATCAACGAGGAGCTATGATCAAGGAGGGATCAACGAGGAGCTATGAATAAGAACACAGAGACCTCCCTTCCTGGAAGCTGTGACCAATCAACGTGACGCTTCAGAGGAAAGGACGTCTTACCCCTCTCTACAAACATTTCCTTGTTTCCTCTCTCCTTGCATGGTTTCCTCTGTGAGAGGGACTAAGACGCGAGGAAGCGAAGGAAACGATGCAATGTAAGGGAAGTGAGATGCAGCGTCTGCCACCTCCATCGGGTTGTTCTTACCTTCTCCATGTAAGAGGTGAACCAGGCTGGAGGAGTCTTGTCTTCTTCTTTGGCCCCCTTCACATCTTTCATGATCACCTGATCAACAGGATACATTCATTAGATAAAACATATCAGCATCTTTATTACATTATTATCAATGTAAATGACCTTACAGCTTTCAATATGGTCAGAACCCGAGGATGGCCAGCAATGTCAAGCACTAGTATTGATGAACCATAGACTGACAAAGAATCCGGTTTAGTACTGCAAATGTGGATGTGCCACATACTGGATCAGATCACACAGCTGTTTAAGTTGTCAACTTTCAAAAATAATACCTTAACATTACTATTTTCCTTCTATCCGAAAAAAATGACCTGCTAAGTCTTGAGTCAAGTCCCACATCAAGACCATCAAGTCCACAGTCAGGACTTGTTAATTTATTTGTTTCAAACGGAAATTAGAAAAAAAAGGCAATTAAAGGCTAAATGATCGGGTGTTATTTCTGTGACTGATTGTATTGTGTTTTAATGACAGGTGTTTCTATTATTTTGTCCACCCCATTCATGTCAATATGGCTAAGTTAAATAACAAAACCACCTCTCTTCATGAAGCAATACAGTTAACCAGCACCACAAACTACACCCAGCAAGATAGATCTACACCTTTAAGCTAGGTGTACTACTAAAGAGGCAACTGAGTGCACTAAAACTATTTATTTAAGGGAATGAATTCAATACTTTCTATCCATTCTTTAGAGATAGTCTGATACCTTTTTTTGTTTCCTGATACCTGAACCTAAGTATCAGCCGATATCAAGTACCGATCCGATACCAGTGTGTCATATACAGCTGCAAGAAAAATGATTCAGACCCCATATCAAATCAGGTTTATTGTCAAATTTACAGACTCTCTATTGTTTGCAAAGAACAAATCAAAAAGCACACAACAAATGGTTTCCCCAAAATCAACTGAAAATTCCAATTGTAATTACATCTCCAGTCTTCCAGAATTATCGGTATCGGCATTTATAATGGCCAAAATGTATAATGACAAATAAATGATTCTGATAAATGAATATATAAAAAATAAAATAAAAACGGACGGCCAACCATATTATGTGTTATGAGGACGCTCTACAACGTCCCTGTTAGTGTTGGCGTTGCTCCATGCATGAAGGATCCATTGGTATGGATCGGATCCCAATTTTAAGTCACCAGATACCAGATATATTTGCGGATGAGCACAAAAAATTGGGGAATTTAAATGATTGTGAAAAGAATAATTTAATAATAACTTTTAACAATAATAACTTCTTTCAGTAGAAAGAAGATTGCTATTTGATGACATAAACAGATGAGAAAAGGATATTTTACAGTAACTTTAAATGCACCACAGGGTTTAGGCTGCCAGTTCACAGCTTTAGCAGCATCAAGGTTGGACGTCCCAGTGTTGGACGTCCCACTGTTGGACTGTCCCACTGTTGGACTGTCCCAATGAAATCCTCTACAGTGAAATACAGACCCACTTTAACACCGCTTAGCTGTCAGCATTTAAGCTACTAGCTGTATCTTTTCACAGCACCCCCCCCCCCCCCCCCCCCCCCAATAGAGATTGATCAGCCTACTTTAAGTTACAGCAATCATTTAGAGAATTTTTTACACTATTATAGTTCCTATAACTTTGCAACTTTCCACCACTTGCACCACTGGTTGTTGGCCCAGTATTAACTGCTGTGTGTTGGGGTCTTACCATGCCCTGTTCTGGCACTGCAGCCTGGACTTTGCGGCTGACCACCTGGGCCAGAGTGGGGCAGGGCTGGGGGGGTCTGAAGCCCCTCTTGGGCTCTGTTCCGCTGGCCTTGGTGGTGGGGACCCTTGCCGGCTGGCCCCGAGTCTCGTACACATTCATATGTAGTCGGTTCCCCTGCCTTGCTGCACTCTGGGAAACAAGTCAGTGGGTTAGTGTCACCTGCTGCATTTTGGTTTAAAAAATGTGGATACATTTCTCAACGAAGCTTTTAATTACAACAAAAATGCTTCACTAGAGAGGAGACCAGCCTCAGTGGAGGAAAGTTCAGTTTTAGGCCCCTGCAGAACTTTAGTGCCAAGTGTAATAATAATAATAATTTATACTATTTATTGATCCCCAGTGGGGAAATTACAATTTATACTCTGTTTTTGTTAGAATCACTACACACAGGCCTGAAATACACACACATGCTCAGGACCTATTCATGCACTGTTGGAGAGATGTCAGAGTGAGTGGGCTGCCAGTGCAGGACAAGCACCCTGAGCGGTTTGGAGGGGGGTATGATGTCTTGCTCAAGAGCACGTGGCCCAGGAGATGAACTGGCATCTCTCCAGCTACCAGTCCACACCCCCTAACAGCCGTTGCCTGCAGTGGGAAAGGTTACAATCGGCACTCACTATATTCAAGGGTATTTCTCGGCTCCAGCTACGATCGGCAGTGATGGAAACAGGACACCCGGGGAGGTACGTTCATTTTTTGCATTCCAAATTTGTGTCCAGGCCCGTGGTTAATCCGTGGACAATCCGTCCCCTGATAGGATTGTGTCAGGTAGCAATACTCTACTTTGCTCCGCCTGCTTGCTGGCTGATTCAACCCCAGATATGAGGCAGAAAATGAGTGGATGAACCGCTTCACACAGTGTTGCCAACTTTTTTGCAACTAAAAGTAGCTAGCACCTGCAGCGGCCCGGGGTTCGAATCCAGCCTATGGCTTTTTGATGCGTGTTGTCCCCCATCTCTCTCTCCCCCCTTTTTCACATCTGTTAACTATCTATCTAATAAAAGGGATTAAAAACCCCAAAATTAAAAAAAAGAAATAAAAATAAGCTAGATGGCATCATACGCTCTTTGCATGTGTGACCTCATTACAATATAATTTGCATGAAGCTTATATTGTGTCAGCAAGGTAGATAGAAAGAAATAGAAATCTTTAGCCAAATTATTACAAACTTACTACAGGAATGTATATGAAATTGTAATTATTAGTTAAGTAGCCTACAAGGCTTAAAGTGAAACAAATCCTGAGCCTGAAACTGTTTTTGGAGGGGTGGGGGGGGTGGGGGGGTGGGGGTCCCACAGTGTAATGTTTCGATTAAAAGTCATAATTTTTAAGAAGTAGAACGCTCTGGATACATTTTAACTTCTTCCAGCCATATATTAAATAAGAGTCTATGTAGATTTTCATATCGCAATGATATAGTCCTACACTAAATCATTGTGAAAACAAAACTTTCAAGACGTGTTACTTTGGAGAGTTCAGCATCAAAAAAGTGAATTAGTAAGTGAACAATACACAATGTGTTAGTTTCCCAGATAAGTACAGAAAAGTGAACAGCAATTCAATCAATTTACCTTCAATGCCTCTTCATATTCCACTGGAATAAAGCAGAGACATTCATTAACATGACGTCAATATGCAACCTATCAGAATATCATAGTGTGTTTGGTTTTGTTTAGCATACTTGGGTATCTTATGACCGTTTGTTTGCTTACCTTGGCTGTTAATGGACACCTGGAAGAAGAAAAGGGAAGATTCTTTGTGAGCATTTCCACAGTGCTGCTAGATCTACTCTAAATCGGTAAATTATAGAGAGGCCTAGACCTGCTCTATCTGTAAATTATAGAGAGGCCAGACCGTCTCTATCTGTAAATTATAGAGCGGCTGAACCGGCTTCTATCTGTAATTATGAGTCGGTCATAGACCTGCTCTATCGGTAATTAGTAGAGTGGCCTAGACCTGCTCTATCTGTAACTTATAGAGGTCCTAAACCGGCTTCTATCTTAAATTATAAAGCGTTCCTAGACCTGGCTCTATCTGTAAAGTAATAGAGGTGGCTCTAGACCCTGCTCTATCTGTAAATATAGAGGGCCTAGACCTCTCTATCGTAAATTATAAAGTGGCTGACTGCCTATCTTAAATATAGATGGCTAGCGCTCTATCGTAAATTAAATATAGTGCCTAGCGCTTCTCTCTGTAAATTATAGAGACCTAGACCTGCTCTATCTGTAAATTATAAGGGGGCCTAGACCTGCTCTATCTTTAATTATAGAGTGTCTAGACCTGCCTATCGTAAATTATATAGAGCGTCTAGACGCTCTATCTGTAAATTATAGAGTGGCCTAACCTGCTCTATCTGTAATTATTAGAGCGGTCTAGACCGGCTCTATCTGTAAATTATAGAGTGCCTAGACCTGCTCTATCTGAAAATTATAGAGTGGTCCTAGACCTGCTCTTCTGTAAATTATAGAGTGCTAGACCTGCTCTATCTTTAATTATAGAGTGGCCTGACCTGCTCTATCTGTAAATTATAGAGTGGTCCTAGACCTGCTCTATCTGTAAATTAGAGAGGTCTAGACCGCTCTATCTGTAATTATAAGAGTGGCCTAGACCTGCTCTATCTGTAATTATAGAGCGTCTAGACCGGCTCTATCTGTAAATATGAGTGGTCTAGACCTGCTCTATCTTAATTATAGAGGGTCTAGACTGCTCTATCTGTAAATTATAGAGCGGTTCCTAGACCGCTCTATCTGTTAAATTATAGAGTGGCCCTAGACCTGCTCTATCTGTAAATTATAGAGGGCTAGACCTGCTCTTCTGTAAATTATAGAGATCTAGACCTGCTCTATCTGTAAATTTATAAGGTCTAGACCTGCTCTATCTTAAATTATGAGAGGCCTAGACCTGCTCTATCTGTAATTATGAGGGGTCTAGACCTGCTCTATCTGTAAATTATAGAGTGCTAGACCTGCTCTATCTGTAAATATAGAGAGGCCTAGACCGGCTCTATCTGTAAATTATGAGTGGCCTAGACCGGCTCTATCTGTAATTAATAGTGGGCTAGCGTTCTTCTGTAATTATAGAGTGCCTACCTGCTCTATCTGTAAATTATAGAAGGGTCTAGACCTGCTCTATCTGTAAAATATAGAGCGATCCTAGACCTCTCTATCTGTAAATTATAGAGGTCTAGACCTGCTCTACTGTAAATTATAGAGTGGTCTAGACCTGCCTATCTGTAAATTAGAGTGGTCTAGACCTGCTCTATCTGTAAATATAGAGCGTCTAGACTCTCTATCTGTAAATTATAGAGGGTCTAGACCTGCTCTATCGTAAATTATAGAGCTGGTCTAGACCTGCTCTATCTGTAAATTTATGAGTGGTCTAGACTGCTCTATCGTAAATTTAGAGCTGTCTAGACCGCTCTGTAAATAAGTACATTTATCATTATTATTGGTCCAATTTGTTTATTAATCCCCAGTTGGGAAATTACAATTTACACTCTGTTTTTGTTAGAATCACTACACACAGGTCTGAAATACACCCACAGGCTCAATGGAGAGATGTCAGAGTGAGTGGGCTGCCAGCAGAACCAGCGCCCTGAGCGGTTAGGGGGGTACGATGTCTTGTTCAAGAGCACCTGGCCCAGGAGGTGAAGTGACATCTCTCCAGCCAACAATCCAGTACTCCGTACTTTCTGGTCCATATGGGGACTTGAACCAGTGACCCTCCGTTTCCCAACCCAACTCCCTACGGACTGAGTTACTACCACCCTGCACCACCCAAATACCATCATAATCGGTCAATCCCTAATATCAGTTATTATTATCGGGGTAAATGTGACAATAAATGGTGATATATATGCAACAAGTCTCTCACCTCCTCGTTCTCCTCATCGAAATAGGTCAGCTGAAGACTGCTCAGGCCAAAGGAACGCTTTACCTACACACAGACAGACACACACACACACACAAACACACACACACGCACGCACACACACACGAAATGGAAAAATTAAGTGAACCCACTTTCACTTGAACTCAGCACCTCGTGTTCATGCTTGGACTAGGATTAATCAAATCCATACCATTATCACAATATTATGGATATTATATCTCCAATTTTTTTCCAATCTAAGCAACTAGAGGGCTGGAAACACCTGGCCCTGTGGGCTTCAAAAATATCCAATAGTGATGATCTTTGATTGATACTGCAATTGGGATATGATCATTTTTTTTATCAGTATTCTCATTTTCATTGAAACTTCATTTGCAATTATTATAAAAAATGATTTAGTGCAAATACTCCTGATTTTGATTTCAGGTCATATTGTGCAGCCCTAATTGCTAGTTTAAAGCATTTTTATTTTTACAACTGCCGAAAACCTTTTCCTGTGTAAGTCTTTCTTCAAAATTGGCATCTTATTTCTTAGTTTAACAAAAACGGTACACTACCTTGTTTTTCCTTTTCTCGCTTTTAAAGGGAAAAAAAACTCAACAAAACGCCGTATTTCCATTTATTCCTTCATTGGTTTAAAAGGGAAAAAAAACAAACTATTAAGACGTACACAGACCGTGACGTGTGCTCAGCCAGAGGGAGCAGTGTGACTCAAGCCTGCTGGTTCTTATGTTTCAACCCAAACCAATAAGAGCTCAGGTTGAACGAAAATCACCTCAATCCACTTGCCTCTCTCTAATCTGTAAAACAACAACTCAAAGTGAAAGGTGACATCTGTGACTCGGCAGCACTCAGACTAATGAACTTAGAGGGGGGACCATAAATCCAGAGGTTCGGGTCTTGCAGCCCATATTTCACCTTCTTTCTCTACACTGGCTGTTTACAAAACCACTTTAATTAAAAAACAGGTCTTTTGCCTTCAGAGGGGTCCGGGGCTCCACTATGGTACACTATTAGCCCCCGTCCACTGCAGTAACAGGGGCCTGGGATGTCTCTAAGCTACCGGGACCTTGAATTTCATCTTGGGGATCAATAAAGCATCTACAGTTAGGTTTGGAAATATTTGGACAGTGACACAATTTTCCCAATTTGAGGCGCTCTGACTGAGTGACCTGGTCTGGAAGAAGACCAGGACTTCTGCAGTTTGGCAGCATTTGGGGTTCCGCCCTAATGAGAAGGGAGAGGTGTTGCAGTAAAAACGTAGTGAACACAGTTTTTTTTTTTTTAACTGAACTGAAACTTTTAATTTTTTGTTATATAGCACTTTTCTATTCTCAACTATTGTA
Source organism: Etheostoma spectabile (assembly GCF_008692095.1). Taxonomy (NCBI): domain Eukaryota; kingdom Metazoa; phylum Chordata; class Actinopteri; order Perciformes; family Percidae; genus Etheostoma; species Etheostoma spectabile. Next base: position 33,806,450 of record NC_045747.1, on the reverse strand, counting down.
CAACTAGTCAAAGCTCTTTTACATATTACAGGACCCATTCACACACTGTGTGTGGGCTGCCGTACACGGTGCCACCTGCTCATCACACACACACACACACACACACACACACACACACACACACCACACTCAGCAACCTTAGGGTTCGTTTCCTGTCCAAGGACCCTTCAATATGAGACTGCAGGGCCAGAGATGGAACCACCAACCTTCCTTGTGCAAGTGCTCAGCCACGAGTTTACGGACACGTCTGTGCTGATTGGTTGTCACCTGTGACCGAGCCAATGAATGCGAGACACACACCCACAAAGCGATAGGAAACCTACGTCAAAGCCACTGAAACATGTCGTTCAACCATCAAACGGCAGCAAAACAGTGCACACCGTTTTGAGATTAAATGTGCCCCAGGTAAACATGGAGGAAGTTTTAAATGGAAAGCAAAAACAGGTCAGTGATGAGATATATGAAATAAAAGCCTAAATAAATAGAGCAAAGCATTATGGGATGGGCCTACCTACAACAACTTATAGTTGTTCAATGTGTTAGTTCAATGTGTAGCAAAGCTCTTTGGAAGGATTCTGCTTTGTAAAGAACAGCTGAGGGAAAACTGCTCACTAGCTAGTTCTGTTAAGCTAGTAAATCGTGTTTCCATGACGACAACCACTACAATAACGATGGAAGTAAGCACTGCAGTGTACACTCCCTGTGTGTGGTGTGTGTGTGTGTGTGTGTGTGTGTGTGTGTGTGTGTGTGTGTGTGTGTGTGTGTGTGTGAGACAGATACTGTGTGTTGCGTGCAAATTCTGCACTCGACCCATTCAGCCTCTTTTCTCTTAACAATATGTATGTGTGTGTTATATTTTCAGTATTTATTGTTCATTTCATATTAATGTTCAATATGTTTGTGCGTGTATGTACCTTTCACCAAGCCAAATTCCACATAAGTGTAGTTATTATAATGTCATTAAAACCTTTTCTGTGTGTGTTGTGTGTGGTGGTGTGTGGGGTGTGTGTGTGTGTGTGTGTGTGTGTGTGTGTGTGTGTGTGTGTTTCCACGGCTTTAACGTTTCAACCCCGACCCCCGCTGCTTAATGCTAATGCTAGCTTACGTTTAGTATGTCACTAGCTTCTCTCTAATAGCATAAGTGGAGCTGGTATGAGCTAACTAGGGTGAGGCTTTTCCCGCCTCAAGGGTTAGCTAACACACACCGCGATGTGGCATAGCAGTGGAATCACGTATGTAGCACGAGAGCAGGGCAGAGGCGGCAGCAGGCTGTGCGGTGCTCGGTGCGTTTGCGGACGGGCCCGCCGGGGTGATGCTCCCCTCTCTTACCATGGCCTCCATCGACTCCCAGCTCTTGGTTTCGGATCCCGACAGCAGGAAATTTTTGGAATTTCCTCTGAAATTCACCTTCAGGTTGATGTAGAAGTCCATGGCGTCGCCTGTCTGCGCTTCAACGCATATTACACACGACGGACACGGAGCGTTTTTCCCCCCGAACAACGACGGCTATTTGGGTTAATCTCGCTCCGCTGTCTTTCATCCGACGGGGGCTGAGGCGTATTTTGTGTTTACATCAGCGTCCTGGGCACGCCCACCCTGCGCCATGTGTCCCGGAACAAAGACCGACACACTTCCGCTTGTGCGGAAAAACAAAAGAAGCAGCGAGAATTTTAATTTTTTTTATTATTATTATTATTATTTTTCTTTATCTTTTTTTTATTTTTTATTTTTTTTATATTTTCTCCTGATGCCAACTGTTCAATAAATGTTTACCATGTTGTGTAAAATGTAAAGATGACAATTAAAAAAAAGAAAAAAAAAATTCAAAAGATTTATGTTATAAGTTTATGTTTTAATCCACTCTTCTAATTTTGATTTATTTGTACATATATTTATATTTGTATGTTCTTCTTTTTTTTTTTCTCTCAAGCTACTCCATTCACTGGATAGGAAGGATTTTTATTTTTTTAATTAATTTAATTATTTATTTAAACTTTTGCCTGATGCCAAACTGTTCAATAAATGTTGAACACGTTTGTAATATTTAAAGATGATGATAAAAAAAGAACATAAAAAAAAAATTCAAAACACTCACCAAAATAAATTGGAAGAAAAAGAGGTTATTCTTAATTACGATAACAAAAAACAAAACAATATATTGGATTGTCAACCTATTAATTCAACAAGGGAAATTGTACATCCATAAAGCAAAATTTGCTAAATCTCATCTAGCTTTTAGTCACTTCAAAATTTAATTTTGGAACTTTTCTGAGTCCAAATTATTAATAACAAGAAATCTATCTATATAGCTGATTTGTGTAAGCAATTATGATTATATAGCCTTCATTCTTGTCTATGTATTGCTCTTTATGTATTTTATATGATTCTCTACCCTTTTTATTTCTTTATTTCTTTATTTTAACTGTTTGTTTTAAATGACTACCTTAAATTTTATATATGCTGTATATTATTTATGTACTTATCTATTTTTTTCTCCTCCAAATAACATTATAATGTCCCATAGTTTGGAAATGAACATCTTTTTTTGTATGATGCCGAATTCTTATGACATATTTGTAAAATTAATTGCAAAACAATAAAGGACATCAGAGCTCTAGCTAAAGCTGCTTTTCTACTCAGACACAAAACAATAAGACAAACATTATTATGTATTTACCAAGACCATTATGGCCAATTACTGCATTAGAAAAGAAGATTTTACCTAACATCAAGAAAGATATCTCAATTAAGAATATAAACAACAACACGTAATGTTCTAACTAATGGTCAAATCTGTGATTCCTATGCTTTTTAGGCATGGGACCCATTTAAAAAAAGAAAAGAAAAAAGCATGTCTCTTGTCATGTACCAAATGTTGTTGAGTTGTCAGCCGTTCAAACAAAGACACGTTTCTCCTCTGAACGTCTCACATGGTTCATTAAAATAAGTTTGAGAGGTGAAAGTATCCAATATTTCACAAAAAGGGACAGAGAAAAGTCAAAAACGGAAAACTGCTAACTTTCTCTATAGTTCAAATTAGCTCCATCTGGAGCAGCTTACAGGACAATATTTATATATTTATCAGTCACTGGGGCCAAGAACCTTTACTTTGAATACTTATACTACATTTTGCATAATTGTGTACTTTCACTTGATGGTACTATAGAGTCGGAGCCAGAAAAAAATGACCCAAAAAGCATGTGTCCATATTCTTTTGGCCATGTGATCAATGTAGTGGAGTAACTAAAGTAACTAGTAACTAAAGTAACTAGTAACTAAAGCTGTCAGATATATGTAGTGGAGTAAGTAAAGTAACTAGTAACTAAAATAACTAGTAACTAAAGCTGTCAGATGAATGTAGTGGAGTAACTAAAGTAACTAGTAACTAAAGTAACTAGTAACTAAAGCTGTCAGATGAATGTAGTGGAGTAACTAAAGTAACTAGTAACTAAAGTAACTAGTAACTAAAGCTGTCAGATGTATGTAGTGGAGTAGCTAAAGTAACTAGTAACTAAGGTAACTAGTAACTAAAGCTGTCAGATGTATGTAGTGGAGTAACTAAAGTAACTAGCAACTAAAGCTGTCAGATGAATGTAGTGGAGTAACTAAAGTAACTAGTAACTAAAGCTGTCAGTTAACTGTAGTGGAGTAACTAAAGTAACTAGTAACTAAAGCTGTCAGTTAACTGTAGTGGAGTAACTAAAGTAACTAGTAACTAAAGCTGTCAGATGTATGTAGTGGAGTAACTAAAGTAACTAGTAACTAAAGCTGTCAGATAACTGTAGTGGAGTAACTAAAGTAACTAGTAACTAAAGTAACTAGTAACTAAAGCTGTCAGATGTATGTAGTGGAGTAACTAAAGTAACTAGTAACAAAAGTAACTAGTAACAAAAGTAACTAGTAACTAAAGCTGTCAGATGTATGTAGTGAAGTAGCTAAAGTAACTAGTAACTAAAGTAACTAGTAACTAAAGCTGTCAGAGGGGTAAAAAGTAGAATTTTTCTCTCTGAAATGTAGCGCAGTAGAAGTAGAAAGTGGCATAAAAAGAAAAGACTCAAAGTACAAGTAATAACAACATTTGTACTGAAGTACAGTACTTCTAAATGTAGTATAATAACAGTACATGTTGTAGGGCCACCTGACTCAAAGCAGCGTCTTCCCTTTGTGTCCCAGGGCTGAGGTGACACAGTAGGGGACGATGGACACAGTGGCCAGGGGCACCATGGCACTTTTACAGAAGGACAGCACGTAGAACAGAGCTCCGCTCTGGACGGGGGGGCTAAGAGCAGAGTCCAATAACTGCAGCAGCACCAGCGTTGCGCTCAAGCAGATGGAGCGGTAGGTGGTGCCCTCGGACCCCCTGTCCACCACCGCATGCAGAGGCGAGTGGAGCCCCAGGCCCAGGCCCAACAGAGTCCCGGTGTTTCTGAACAAGCTGGCCAAGGGGCCGGTGTCCACGCTGACCCACTCCGCTCGGTGGCACCAGCACCGCGCTTTCTCCACACTCCAGAGGAGGTCGACGCCTAGCAGCTGGAGGCACAGGTACAGGAGGAGAGCCAGGGAGAGGAGCAGCAGGGAGGTGAGGACGTAAGACCACAGGTCGGTCTTGTAGATCTGCTGGGTCCGGCTTAGAGATTCTGCCACCAGGATGCCTGCGTGGAAAACCTCTTTTAATACTATTTGTCTTTCTTTATGTAATGTACTGTGCAGTAACCATTTGTAATTACACTTTGATTTTAAAACTTGCACAGCCTGTTTTGATGACACTGCTTAATGCAATAAGGCCAATTTTCATGTAAAAGCCAATCCAAGAGGAGAGATAGCCCATTTCATATGGAAGCCCATTTCTGCCGGGACAAAAATATTTGGAGTACCGTCATGTATGACTATTTCAGTAAAAACCATGATACAGCATACTGCAAACATGACAAAGAAATGTATGATTGCTATTTTTAAATTAGTAGCTCATGATTTTGATTTACTGTACAATAGGTTTTTACTTTTCACGACAATATTATGTCACCATTTTTGACTTTTTGGATTTTAGAGGTCATATTTGCTTATATATCTCGCGATTGTTGTACGACTTAGCATCTGATAGTTCTTTTCTTAGAAGCTTACAATACCATCATTTGGAATTTAGCATCTCATCATACTTCCTGTGTTTTCCCGCCCCTGCGATTGTCTGTTTCTCACCTGTTTCCCAGCCCTTGTGTCACCTGCCTCTTGTTTCCTCGTTACCCAGTGTATTTAGTGTCTGTGTTCCTTTTGTCTCTTGTCAGATCCTTGTGTTTGTTTGTTTGCGTGTGTCCCTCCCTGATGTGAGTCGAGTGCAGATGTGAGTCGCGCATGCGTCACTTTGCGACAAGTAGCATACAAGATGCTAACGAGAGGCTTCTGTAACGTCAACACAGTAAAAATGGACTTACTCAACCAAGTTGGTTCACTGCTAGCTTAGCTACAAGTTAGCATCAAACACAACAAAGGCTGTCAGTTGAATGGTCTTTTGAGCTAACGTTAGCAACCAAACAACTATAGATAGCCACAACGTTTTTGAAATGACTGGTAGCGTTGCTGCAAGCTAGCAATCGAACACAAAAAAAGGCTGTCATTTGAATGGGCTTTTGAGCTAACGTTAGCAATCAAACAATCATAGACAGACCATTTATATCTGAGCGTGCCTAACTCACAACTGCACTTGACTCACATCTGGCAGTGACGACGTGTTCCCGTCGCTGTGCTCAGCGTTTGGGCTGAGTTTTCCCCAGTCTCTGGGTCCCATTTTTGAGTTGAAAATAAATGAAAACACCTTCAAATGTCTCAAATCAATTCAACATACTAATTTGATCGCAAAACAGCATGTGATGTCATCACCACAGGTTTTTGTTGGCTTTAACGCCACTTTCACCAGATTTATTCACATGAGTTTTTTTTTTACCGAACTTCAGATAATTCAATTGACAAGCGGATGGAAACTTAGCTATAGTCGATACGGAAATGGACAAAGTAATACTTCTTCTGCATTCACGTCATTTACTGTAAGAACTGCAAGCGGAACCAGGACCGGGGATCATGTTTGCAGGCTCTGACATTGATGGCAATGACAGTTAATCATCTTTTTGAGATTTAAAATGATTTAATGATTTTTTCAATGGGACTTGAACGCAGCATGTGCTTTGTCCGTACCTGTGAAAACACCTGTGATGACCTGATGTGGGAAGTGAGCAGCGACAAAGACCCTGGAGAGGCAAACGCACAGCTGTACACACCAGAAGAGGGTCCACAGTGAGACACGCACACACCTGGAGGACAGAAACACACGGTGCTGCTCTGAGTGTGCGCTGCACAGAGCGAGTCCACACTGAACGCAGGTGAGGTGGATCTTACCATTTCCTGATTTGATGTCCTTCTTGCTTTAGCACTGTGGCCAGGAGTGATGACATCATGGTGTAGTAGACCGCTGCAGCCCCCATTGCATGACCTGAGGGACTTCCTGTCAGGGGAGGAAGTACATCTTTTAAGAGAGAGACCAAAGTTGACGCTGAATGAGCTCACACATGTTGGCCTAAGGTGTGGTCCTACCTGGCCCAGTCTCACAGGTCATGGGGAACTGCTCTATCATTGGCTGGGAGGAGTTGCCGTAGTAGCCTGTCTCCTGAACCCACCAATAGGGACGCTCTCCAAACAGAAGCCTTGATAAAAATAGCGCTATGGAATTACTTTGTAAATATAACGATACCTGCATCATCATCATCATCATCACCATCATCATC
>NC_045747.1:33798089-33799667 GCF_008692095.1 Etheostoma spectabile | reverse complement strand
TCATCACCATCATCATCATCATCACCATCACCATCACCATCACTCACCATTTCATCATCAGGTTGAGCCAGTCTCCCACCACTGCCACCCACACCAGTCTGATGGCGTCAGCTCGCCGTACATGAAACCATATGGGGAACAACAGGAAGAAGGTGGTGCGTAGGTCCGTTGCCTTGGAGACTGAGAGGAAGTAAGCCTGGCTGTGGCTAAAGTGGGTCTGCAGGTAGTGTGTGCTGCTCAGACCGGAGCTGTGGAGCAAGTCCATCACCACTGCAAAACAACAAGAGGGAAAAGGTGCTACCATCCCATCCGTGTGTATGTGTGTATGTGTGTGTGTGTGTGTGTGTGTGTGTGTGTGTGTGTGTGTGTGTGTGTGTGTGTGTAGATTCCCTTGTTCCTCTAAAAAATAAAGTCAGGTAAATGTGTTTGTCCTGTCCTGATAGCTGTCGCTATCGGATGCAAGGAAGTTACCATATCCATCTCATGTTTCTTAGCAACAGGGAAGCGGTACACTGCAATATCTGGTGTTGAACTTCCTGTCAACACCAAAAAAAAGTTGGAACGTGTCTAGTTGCGAAGGTTGATGTCTGCACTGTTACAAATGTGTGTGCAGTTTGACAAAATCCCGTTAAACTGGCAATCGCTGTTAAAACCTCAACATGGTAAATGGCTTTTTTTTGCAGTCAATTTAAGGTCATTCCCATGATGCAATGCAAAACTCTACACATGCACTACTTGTAGAGGACAGCTGTAGATATAAAAATACAACAGTAGTACACCCTGTCTTCTGCATCTGGACACACGTTCTCACGCACACCACACCTCGTGTCCCCTGAACGGTCCCTTACTTAACCCTTGTGTTGTCTTCCCATCAACAATCATCTTTTGGCGCTTTTTACGATGTTTCTGCTGTTTTTTTCTATGCTTTTTTTTTTTTTTTTTTTTTTTTTTTAATTCACAGCCAATAAACCTTTTATGACGTTATACAAAAACAATTCATTCGTCGTTTTTTTTCAGCGCTTTTTGTCTCTGTTTTTGTCATTTTTCCCAGGTTATGGTCACTTTTTTAAACAGCAACCGAAATTCAACGAAAGTAAAAAATAATTTTTTCCTGAAGAACATTGTATGGCATCCATGTTATTTTTAGGCAATATGGCTAAAAGAAAGTCAAGTTCCTGATGGGAAAAATTCAAAACAAAATGGGTCAAATTTGACCTGAGGACAACACAAGGGTTAAAGCAACACTGAAGAACTTTTCCTGCTTCAGGACGGAAGTGGAAATGTCCATTACGTTACATTAAGGACGGATCTGTAGTTCTAATGAGACATCACGACAGCGGTAATGGACAATTTTGGTCAGAAATCTTTTTTTTCATACATATACCAAGATTTGGAATGACATTCCGTATCACATCAGAACACTACCATCCATCACATATTTCCAAAAGGCGTACAAACAGCTCCTTCTCAACAGTTACACTTGCACGCATTCATTAGTTAATGCATTGTCCAAGCCTTGTTTGCATTGTCCGTACGTGTCCAGCCCAGCTGATGTCTAGTATAAATGTCTTTGTCCTC
>NC_045747.1:33797972-33798079 GCF_008692095.1 Etheostoma spectabile | reverse complement strand
ATTGTTGTTTTCAGTTGTCGAAATTTGGTTTTCTATATCGATGTCTTGTATTAATGTCTGTACCCATGTTTTATGTGTCAGCAGAACAGGAACCTGCTGAAAACCAG
>NC_045747.1:33797482-33797962 GCF_008692095.1 Etheostoma spectabile | reverse complement strand
GAGTCAGGCCCGTTTTTATATTGTAACGTAATCGTTACTTTTTCTAACTTTCCTGTATAGTAAATGTATGAAATGAAATGAAATGAAATGAAATGAAATGAAATGAAATTCCGCTTCCATGCTGTAGGGGCACGGAAGCGGGAAAAGTTCAGATACAATGACACTTTGTGACATTTAGGTGATTTCTACAGGACACAGCAGCACGGTTCATATCCAAAGACCACAGGTCCACGCAGTCCATTACCGCCAACACCGCTGTCTCATGGGAACTACAGATCCGGTACCCGATCTGGAACTTACACAGTGTGACAGCTGACACAGAGCCACAAGGAGAATGCGGAAGCGTGGTCCACCCTGTTACCAGTTGTTGAGGAAACATCATTTAAAAAGGTACAACAGGTTCTCTAGTGTTGCTTTAAGCCAGAGATCTTCAACAGGGGGTCCGGGGCCCCTAGTGGGTCCTCAGAGTTGCTGCTGGGG
>NC_045747.1:33794483-33797472 GCF_008692095.1 Etheostoma spectabile | reverse complement strand
GGGGGGGGGGGGGGGGAGACTTTGCACATCTATAACATGAGACAGGTGCGGCGGAGGGGGAAAAGTTGCAAAGAAACTCTCACACGCAGAAAAATGTATTGTATAATAACCAGGAAATGTTTCGGTCATAGACCCTCATCGGGCAAAATGAGGAAAGGAAGTTACATTACAATACACAAATTATTAGCAAAAATAAAATCAGAGTATTTGTAAAAAAACAGTCTTACTGGCCAGTAGGCAAGGAAATCACTGGTAGCCATCCACAGATACAGGTCACCCTGAGGATTTACAGTGCCACATGTACAGTATGTGTAAGATTATAAAATTATACCAACATTTTTTTTAATAGCTTAGTGTTCTATGCACTAAAAAGGCATGCATAAAGGCTTTAGGCCGCCCTAAACTTTACAGTCCTCCTGACAGAGCAACCGTGTCCTGATAAAGCAATCCTATGAGCACAATAAAATGCCAATATTACCCAGCATACATACCCATAATCATACTTACAGAATTTTGTGATGTGATCTCAGTTAGTGCATCTTCCTCGTGCCGAATGCAGTCTGGATGTCGGAACAGCAAGTCGGTCCTCTGTGTGTGTGTGGATGTGTGAGTGAGTCCTTAATGTGGTCTCAAAGGGGTCTGCTGAGATGTCCCATGACCTGAGGTGTCCTTGAACGGTGTGTACATGTATTGTGTGTATGTGCTCATTAAGAGTTTCAATATGAAGCAGTAGTCTATGTGTGTGTGTGCCTGTGCTGGGTGGAAGGTGTGTGTGTGCCTGTGCTGGGTGGAAGGTGTGTGTGTGTGTGTGCTGGGTGGAAGGTGTGTGTGTGTGTGTGTGTGCCTGTGCGCTGCAAGTCCCACTCAGGGTCTCTTTTATATACAGACAGAGTATCTGGTCCACAGGTTTGGACTTTGGACTAGAGTGTGAGAGGGACAACAGAAGGGAGGGCGGGGGGGCAGATTGAGGCGGGGAAAGAGGAGGTTTGATGTGGGGACATGGGTAAACATGACATCATGGTTTTAGCATCTGATAAACCAGGCTATCCAAAAAAAACCTTATTAATAGGGAACTCCAATCATCAGTCATTCAACGGGTGCATACAAATTATTCTTCTCAACTTCTGTTTTTAAAATCACACATCCTCACCGTCTGTCAGGGCTGCAGTCAAGTCCACCTTTGTCGAGACCAAGACATGTCCAAGACCAGGACTAGTCGAGTCCAAGTCAAGACCGAGTCCAAATGAGAGACAATACCGAGACAGAAAAAAAAGAATCCTCTTCAAAACTTACCTGTTCACAATGTATGTGATGTGAGAGACAGTATATCTTTTATTAAGATGATAATTTTGCTTTATATAAAACACAATAGGATAAAATTATTATCTACTAAAAATACAAAAAAGGAAATGTGTACCAGGCGTGTAACAGGTGTGTACCGGGCGTGTACCAGGTGTGCACCAGGTGTGTACCAGGTGTGTACCAGGCGTGTACCAGGCGTGTACCAGGCATGTTTCACATCAGTCCTGTTCATAACTAACAATTGTTTTTATTTATTTTTATCATAGAGCTTTAAATTCCTGTTTATTTACATAAAGTCAATGTGTTTTTTAATTAAAAAAACACAAATACTGATTTATTTTCGGTAATTGATTTTTCTGTTTTTCACAGTCTGGGGTAAGTCACAGATTAGCAAAAACATAGATTTTTTTGGGCATATTTATTTTTTGCACTTTGTCAGATAAAAACCAAAAACAGATCCCTATTGATACCTTGGAGGACAAACATGTCCCCATTGCTAAAACTGCTATCAGTTATTATATATTTCCACTTTACCTTTTTTTTTTTAAACCCACATTACTCCTGATTATAACTAACAAAAAACAATCATTTTTAGAATTTTAACCTTTTTGATTCCAGTTTATTTACATGAAGTCGCTGTGTTTTTAATGAAACAAAATGAATTATTTTCAGTAACAGACTTCTCTGTTTTTCCCAGTCTGGGGTGAGTCAATCCACATGAGTCCACATAACTAACAAACATGCATTCATGTTTAGAATTTTAACCATATGATAAGATATGAAATGAATGCAAGCAAGAATTAGAGAAAGTATCATAAAACATGCTCGGGGGTTAACAGGGAGGACTAATACTGGAGTTTTGATGTTGACCAGCACTGCGTTGGTCCCCGTTCCACGTCCCAGCCACAGCTTTCCACTGTGACCCAAGATCAGGCCGCGTCGTGATTTAGGACACGGCTGAGGCACGTACGCACGCATGTCCACGTGTAAACACACCTGCCTGTCTGCAAACACACGCATGGACACACACGGACTGTCCCCTCCACCCCTCCTCCCCCTGTCCCACTTACACATGTTCCTTTGATTTTAAAGTAACACGTTGACTTATTTGGACATTATCTTAACCCCCATGTTGTCTTCATGTTGCCCTCATGTTTTCTGCATGTGGTCCCTCATGGTTGGCCGTGTTTCTCCTGTTTGTTCGCATTTTTTCTTGCTTTGTTGTCCTTCATGTCTCATATTTCTTGATGTTCGTTCTCCATGTTGCCCTCATGTTGCCCTCATTGCCCTCAGTGTTCTCATGTTTTCTCTCATCGGTTGTCTTCATGTTGCCCTCGTGCCCTATGTTGTCCTCGGTTGTCCTCATGTTTTCCTCATGTTGCCTTCATGTGTCCCTGGTTTTTGCTTCGTGTTGTCCTCATGTTGTCCTCAGTGTGTCCTCCCGTGTTGTCTTCATGTTGTCCTCATGTTGTCTCATGTTGCCCTCATGTTGCCTTCATGTTTTCCTCATGTTGTCCTCATGTTGTCCCCATGTTGCCCTCATGTTATCTTCATGTTGTCCTCATGTTGTCCTCATGTTGTCCTTATGTTGTCCTATATCAGAGTTCTTTTTAATTACCCAAAATAACATGATTGATTCCACCCAACGCTCTTTGCCAAATACATATCTCTACTTTCATTAATTTTG
>NC_045747.1:33794380-33794473 GCF_008692095.1 Etheostoma spectabile | reverse complement strand
TTCAATTTTATAGCATTTGAAAAAAGACTGAATTGGTTTATGAAATAGTATTGAGTAAAAGTTGACATATTCCAGTCTGTGATTATCCATCAA
>NC_045747.1:33793390-33794363 GCF_008692095.1 Etheostoma spectabile | reverse complement strand
TTAGTCTCAATAATTCCTAATTTCTGCTTTTCTAACTCAAACTTTAGGTATAATTTCCCATAAATGAGGTTCATTGACTTGGGCGGAGTGATTTGCACAAAGCACACAAGAAGGAGCAGAGAGGAACGACGGTGCGTTCAGGTCGCTCCGCCCAAGCAGCACGGCTTCAGCTTCTGAGAAGAAAACAAGGTTCAAATGGGAAAAGTTTGAAGGGAAATGTCACAGTTAAAGATGTTGTCACTGTTGATTTGTTGTTCCACTGATTTTTCAGTTCAATAATTACATCTTTCCAAAAATCAACGAGAAATTGTGTTAGATAATCGTGATTGCAACAAAGACCAAAATACTCGTGATTAACCCTTGTGTCGTCTTCCCGTCAACCACGGAACTTTTTGATTTCCCTCCATTTTTGTCGCTTTCATCCAAGTTGTTTTTGTCACATTTTACCAATTTTATTTATAATTTCTTTTGCGCACCTGATGTCATTTTTGTGGGATTTCCTTTGTGTTTCTGATGCTTTTTCTGACATTTGTGTCACTTTTTTCAACGTTCCTTTATCTTCTTTTTTTCCCAAATGCTATGAAATCAAATGAAACTCCCAAATTCAATGAAAGTAGCCAACTGATCAGTTATTTTACTCGTGAAGAGCGTTGCAGAGAACCGTCCATGTGGCTTTTTGTTCAAATTTAGTGGAAAAAACCCAAATTTGTGATGCAGAAACTTTTTGAAAATGGGTCAAATTTGACTGACTTGACAGGAGGGTCGAGCTTTAGGTTTTTTTTTTTATTATCGGGGAATCGATTAGTCAACTGACAGACAATTCATTCTCAACTGCATAAAAAATTGATGGATCCTGAAATCTGTTTCCAGCTTCTCAAATGTGAGGATCAATAAAAAAACGTCTTTTGGAAATTGATCTTAATGCCTTAATTCAAAAAAATTGGGAAAAATTCAACCTTTAAGGACACCAATT
>NC_045747.1:33792511-33793380 GCF_008692095.1 Etheostoma spectabile | reverse complement strand
CTTTGTGAATGAATAATGTATTGTAGATAAAGAAATGGTCTTTACCTCTTTAGGTGACGAACATGCTGACGGGAGCGTTTTCTCCACTCAAGAGAAAACGTTTTCTCCTCTCATACGTTTTCATAAATTGCAAGCATTATATCTTCATAAACACGCTCATGCAGCACACCATTTGGAAGCTTAAAGTCTCATGATTCCATTAAGCCCACACAAAGCCAATCCCGAGGTGGCCCTAATAGAAGCCAATCACGTCGCATTTGTAATTACTTGTATGTATGTAGTTATTTCAGGTATGTATGTGATTGATGTGAGAAGTTTTGCACTTTGCACTTTTTGGGCTTTTTTTATTTGCACTTTTCAAAAGGAAACACAGACATATCTGTAGAAATAACTTCATAAAATATCCCTTTTCTGAGGGTTTTTCCTCTGGATTTTTTTCTGTATTAAGTTGAGACATGTGGCTAGGTTACTAGCTTTGCGTGTAGCCCATCTGATATGTTCACAGTAGTGCTTTTTAATCATTTTACAGATGCTTTACTTGGACGTAAATAGAAATTACATTTTTTACAATTACATTATTTATTCACAAAGAAAATGTGTGTCCTTTAAAGGTTGGATTTTCCTAACTTTTTGGATAAAGGCATTAAGATCAATTTCCAAAAGTTGTTTTTTAATCCTCTTTTTAATCAACTTTGTCATGGCTGTGTGACCTTTCTCAAGCACGTACACAACATAAAGTGGAGATATGTGGAAATATTAAAGGTCACGCCACGTGTTTTTCCCCTGGTCCGGTTTTGATGGACCATCAGAGCTGACAGTCCTCCTGCGAGACAGCAGAGGGCGCTGCCACCCTGTGGAATTAGGATGGG
>NC_045747.1:33790630-33792501 GCF_008692095.1 Etheostoma spectabile | reverse complement strand
GGGGGGCAGTGTGTGGCTGACAGATCTGGGATCAGTTTAGCTAATTATAATAGAAGAGGCCTTCCTCATTTGACCGCCAAAGATTGTTAAAACAGTGAGCAATGACAATCTCACTGAGCTGCTGTTTTAATGAATGTAAGCACATGTATTCTTTTTTAATTTTTATATTGCACTTACTATGTTTGTAATGCTGTCTGTATCTGTCTTGTAGGTCAAAGAAAAACTTCCACCCTGGTGGACAATAAAGATGTATTCTATTCTATACCATAACAGTGGGAGAAGATAACCAACAGAGATTACATTATATTATATTAGATTAGATTAGATAATACTTCAATCATCCCACAGTGGAATGCCCTTATTACAGCTGTAAAACGTACTGAATTAATGTAAAGTGGCATTACATAAAAGGTGTTGTAAAGTGCGGTTGCCGTGGTAAAAAAAAAGCAGGTTTTATTGAGCTTTGTACAGAAACTAATAACTCCTGGCTCTAACTTGATCTGAAAGGCATAACTAGTGCTGGGTAACGATTCAACAGCAGCTCTCTAGTTTTGTGTAATGTTGGATCGTAAGACCCTCCAAGTACCAACGTTCCACTAGTAATACTGAAAACAATACGTTTGACTCCCTTCTAGAAATACAATGATGTTTTCTTCTACAAAAGCTTACATTGATTTTGAAATATGTGTGTGAATGAATGTTTAGTTGTGGCGTAACAGCTGTAAAGGACATTTGACTTAATTAAAGAGGAGCTAAATTAGGAATAAGAGAAAGAAATGTATCAAAAACTGAATCTGACTGAGCGTTTGACGCCAGCTTTAGATACTCAAAAAGCAGAATATGTATTGTATATATGTGAGTATACATATGTATATATATACAGTATATACATATGTATATATGTTGCAGCAGTAAATGTATTGAGATACAAAACCAATCCATGTTGGACTGAACCATGAGAGAGAGAGAGACAAGATAGAAGACAGAGAGAGGACGAGACCGAGACGAGAGAGAGAGAGAGAGAGAGAGAGAGAGAGAGAGAGAGAGTGAATCAACAAAGTCTAATCTCCCGTTGTAATATTTAGATTTATTAATTCAAGAAATATATGAGTTTAACAGGGAAGCTGTGTGCAAACAGGAATGCATATAGGCTATATTTATTAATAAAAAAAAACATCCAGAATAAAAGGGCACTTTCTCCCAAGGAAGAAAAGGGCAGGTGCTCTTTTTGTCAGATTGATGTCTATGTGTGCACGTGCCTGCTACAGACTTTTTCAATTTTTCATAAGGAGACAAAGAAAGTGTCATATCATATTTGGGTAAAGTTCTTATGAGTATGAGTCTTAACAGAAGATGGTTTGCAGGGACACAAGACATGATGGACTTACACTGGACTAGAGAAGAAAAAGAGAGAAGAGAAAAGGAGAGAGGAGAGAGAGAGAGAGAGAGAGAGAGAGAGAGAGAGAGAGAGAGAGAGAGAGATTAGGCTTGTGATGCTTGCTGAATTGACTACACAGGTTTTTCCAATATGCAACACCCCCCCACACACACACACACACACCAGCATCTGATCTTCCATGTTGCTGATATAATCCATTTTTACATCAGAATCTGCAACTGATCTGACAGCAGCGACATCCCAGAAAAAACAGCAACTTTGTGGCTGCTACTTGTCTAAGTGCAGCAGGATCCAACACATCAACTGTTCAAATACAGATTTATTAGTTATTATTATTATAAATTTTTTGTGTCCTCCCAAAACACTTTTATGCACTTTTAACAATTCAATTCAATTCAAGTTTATTTATGGTATCAATTCATAACAAGAGTTCTCTCAAGACACTTTACAGATAGACCAGGTCTAGACCACA
>NC_045747.1:33788716-33790620 GCF_008692095.1 Etheostoma spectabile | reverse complement strand
TTTACAAGGACCCAACAGTTCTAGTAGTTTCCTCCAGAGAAGCAACAGTGGCGAGGAAAAACTTCCTTTTAGGAAGAAACCTGGGTCAGACCCAGGCTCTTGGTAGGCGGTGTCTGACGGGCCGGTTGGGGGTTAGAATGAAGAGTGGCAATAAAAATAGAAAAAATTAGTAGTTTGTAGCATTTCTTTGTAGTATTCATGCATAGCAGACGCTGTGCGGCATACAAGGCACAGCAGGACGTAGCAGGACGTAGCAGGACTAGCAGGACGTTGCAGGACGTAGCAGGGCACCGCGTGTAGCAGTTGAACATGGCATCACAGAATGTGTAGCGGGACCATGGCGACAGCTGCTACCGATTTGGAGCCTCTCTGATCCAAGGGAACATGCTGGGGAAAAAAGAACTAAGGACTCCGGGGAATGACTCCCCAGAGCTAGGTTAGTAACAAGCATTTCTGGGACATATGCACATAAATGAAAAGATGGAAAGATAGAGGAGAGAGGCTCAGTGTAGCAAATAAGTCCCAGAGAGAACGAGGAAAGAGAGCTCCGCCCGGTCGGGCTAGAACTCTCCCAACCGGATTGGCTGTATGCCAAGTCTCCCTTTATTCTATTATATCTTGATTATCTGATAGATAAATCTGAAAACTATGTGACTAACTACTACTCCCTAACAATATTCGATTCTATGCCCTAACTATTAGCTTTGTCAAAAAGGAAAGTCTTAAGCCTACTCTTAAATGTGGAGACGGTGTCTGTAACAGAGTTCACCGTGCTCAACAAGCAGTCAGTCAGCCTGGCATTAGGTCAATTGTTCAACACACACACACACAGACACACACCCACCCCACCCACATCGTTATCATAATGAGCGTTGAGTATCAAGAAAGAACATAGACCATTATAATGCAGATCAGCGGACCCATTATGTCATAGACGGCTCGTCCTGACCCATGATGACCCGTTGCCCCTAGATTCGACTCTTTCAGGGGCCGTTGTAGCTCCTTTCGTTTGGACACGCCTGGCACTGGAGGGGAAAAACAATGCTGCTTGCATAATTATTCATATTTGCCGCTGTTGATGCAGTTTCTTCTTAGCAGCGGGGGCAGAAGTCTTCAGATCCTTTACTTGAAAATGTAGTTAAAGTATTAAAACATTGTAGAAAGTGTAAAGATCCCAACCAGCTGTGTGTTTCATGACATCATTATCTCAGCTGGACATGGAGGATTTTATATTGTTGCTAGGTTACTTTATAATAAAACATCAGATTTATAAACTACGTGTGTTTAGTGAGCAGGAATCTTAATGTGGAAAATAACTAGTAACTAGTAACTAAAGCTGTCAGATGAATGTAGTGAAGTAACTAAAGTAAATAGTAACTAAAGTAACTAGTAACTACAGTAACTAGTAACTAAAGCTGTCAGATGAATGTAGTGGAGTAAAAAGTAGAATATTTCTCTCTGAAATGTAGCGGAGTAGAAGTAGAAAGTGGCATGAAAAGAAAAGACTCAAGTAAAGTGCAAGTACTTTAACATTTGTAGCCTACTTAAGTACAGTACTTGAGTAAATGTACTTAGTTACATTCCACCACTGGTCAGCAGGGACTGTACAGAAGTCATGACATCATGTCCGGGCTGACCTCTGTTCCACTAGCTGGGATCTGTGACCCTGTCTGGGCTTCAAATTAACCAGCTCCCCTACAGCAGTTGCTATTAAAAGTTTACATCTTTGGGATTTTACTGTAATAAAGAGTACTTTGCAAACAGCACACATGATTCCCCAACTTTTTTCAACTTGGACCCTTTTCCTAAGTGTTTGACAACATTATGGAAAGGATCCCTACAGAGACAGACCTTTAAAACCTCTTTAAGACCTTTCTTTTTAACCAGAAACAGCTCTGAAGTCG
>NC_045747.1:33788381-33788706 GCF_008692095.1 Etheostoma spectabile | reverse complement strand
AACCCACCAGACTCCATTTAAAAAACAACACGTTTAGCGTGTATAGAGCCAACATATTTTCACATGTAAATAGGTCAATTATGTGCTTGTTTAAAACAAAACTAGACTTTTGATGGTTGGAAAAGTGGAAAGATGACCCAAAACAGCTATTCACTGTTTTATTTTGTTTCTGTCGAGATTGAATTAAGTGTATTCTACAATGATAAAATGACTATTTATTTACATGGAGTCTGGTGGGTTTAGCAAAAGCAACTTAGCGGATGTTTTTATGTTTAAAAAAAGGATCTTACTCTTTAACATAAAGGTCGACCTCCTTAGAAATCCT
>NC_045747.1:33787462-33788371 GCF_008692095.1 Etheostoma spectabile | reverse complement strand
TAATGTTGTCAGACACTTAGAATAGTAATCTGAGTCTGTCAGTGGCTGAACAAGCACTTTTGTGAAAGTAAATACAAGGTGGACAATTGTCCTATTAACTTCCATTGTAGCTTGTTTTGCTTACAGCTGACTGCAGAGATCTCTCTTAATACTGGACCGATGTCACAGATTATTGTTCCATCAGTCACTTAGACACAGAAACACGGGAGAATAGGGTCCAGGTTGAAAAAACTTAAGTACCCTTTTAAGACATGTCTGAGCTCACCCCATCCCTGCAACCGTGGCTGTTTTCTGAGAACACTCTTCTGTAAAGCTGTGACATTCAATCTGGAGGTCCAGGGCTTCTGGGAAATTGTGCTCATTAAAGGCTGGTTAAAACTTAAATATTGCACGTTAAAATCTTCCTTTATTGAGACTTGCATAACAAAACACATCATAATATTGGGTCAGGACATGTTGCAAAATTACATTATTACAAACTGTAGCCTACTGGGATTTTGAATGAGATGTTCTCACAACAGAAAAACACAAAACATGAACATTGTACTATTGTAATTGAATTGTAATATTGGAATTTATAACCTTTATTCCAACTTCTGATTTTTCCCAGTTTCAAATGACGTCCCCAAAAGGAAACTTAGTCAACGTCTGTTTCATCTGAAAGATGCACTTATTAAACCATTATAATTGATATGAGCGTTTCCATTTTATGCAACTTTGTTGTTTTCTCAAATATTGTGTTTTTCACTTTACTTACTTGACAGCTTTAGTTTCTATTTTGCAGGTTATATTTACACACAAAACCTGTGATCATCTTTAAAAATATGATGCATTGTTGTATAGAAAACTACCCAACAGTATGTAAACAAGTTTAAAGGTATTTCCTTTCCATGGGCAGCCCCCCCCCCC
>NC_045747.1:33785048-33787452 GCF_008692095.1 Etheostoma spectabile | reverse complement strand
CACACACACACACACACACACTCTGACATCTCTCCATTAGTGCGTGTATAGGTACTGAGCATGTGTGTGTAGTTCAGGCCTGTGTGTAACAACAGAGTGTAAATTGTAATTTCCCCTTGTGAGATTCATAAAGTATACGTTATTATTATTAAGTAAGAGTCTTAACTTACTTGTAATTGAGTTTTTTTTACCATGCCATTGTTAGTTTTCCCCCAAAGGTATAAATACTACTACGACTTCTTCTACTGCAGCATACAAGCATAGATCAAATTCAACAGAATTTTGAATTGTGATTGAATATAAAGCATATTTAAATGATTGTTAAAGTCTGAAAACATTCAACCATAAGTGGATTTAACCCTGTGCAGAAAATGACGACAGTCACAGAGAAAGTAGCATACTGTAATACTACCTTTCTTTAACTGTCTATGAATACTACAGCCTCAAAGTACAGACCATAGACAGTTAAAGAACTAGGGATGTCCTCTCTCTCCGCCCCGCCCACCGTGGTCCAGCCCGCTGCTGTTACGTCAGCAGCGGGGGTTGCGCGTGCTTTTCCCAGCTCCGTACATTAGACAGTTAAAGGCGCTGCACGTCGCCTGTTGCCAGTCGTCGTCGGACCAACGCCGTAGCTGCACGACCCGGCTTTGAGGGCGATTACAGGGATTAAATAGACGTTGAAACTTGGATACTGTTCGCAAATTCGTCGGACTGCAACAATGTTCACTAGTTTTGCGAGCTTGGAAGTTTCGACAGGTGAGCTATATTACATTTTTTACACCAACACCGACAACCTAGCGTTGCGTGTGTCCACTTTGTTGGAGCTTGGCTGACAACCGAGAACATTCCTTTGAGTCCTTCCGCCGCGATGCACACTATAAAGTGAAGGATAAAACAGCTACTTATTTTGTTCATTTTTTTCTCCGGAACTAAATTGTAACTTGTTTAACTACAATTGTCTCATTTTCAGTTTTCTTTTGCTCGTGTTTGAGCCCGTGTTTTACAAGCGTTAACGTTAAGTAACGTTACCTAGCATTAGCATAAGTTGACGCTACCAAAAGCCAGAACAGCCGCTGGGGGCTGTTTTTCCAGTTCTGTGCAGGGGAAGCTAGAAACTGAAAAACAATGCCTTCTGCCTTGCAAATACAGGCTCACCATTCACTGTATAGTCTGTCAGAACAAAAGCTTTGTAAAAGTTTAACCTGCTGTTTCACAAAACCAAGTATATAGTTTAATATAAACAGTTCAGTCTTTCTAAAGTGAAAAAACGCATCTTAAATCTCAGCTAACTTAGTTTAATTACTGTCAGCCTTGTTAAAATAGCTTACTCATGTTTTCCTATCCCCCCCCCCCCATTGCCCTCAGTGACTACAGCCGCACCAGCCTTTGAAGTGAGGCCAGGAGTGTGAACTGTTCTCCAGCCAAACCGGCTCCTCCTCCTCGGCTCCAGACACTTCATTTGCCGAGGACACAGAGAGCAAGTGAAGACAAGGACCCAGGACGACTGTGAGATAGTGGGAGTTCAACGGAACCAAACCAAAGTTAGAAGGAATATCCACTTAACAGGACCTAAACATGGGGAACCAGTTAACAGAAATTGCCCCGAACAGCACGTTCCTCCCCAGCTTCCAGTCTCTCCACGTCGTGGTAATCGGCTTGGACTCCGCAGGGAAAACTTCCCTCCTCTACAGACTCAAGCTACG
The DNA here is from genome assembly GCF_008692095.1 of Etheostoma spectabile. Taxonomy (NCBI): domain Eukaryota; kingdom Metazoa; phylum Chordata; class Actinopteri; order Perciformes; family Percidae; genus Etheostoma; species Etheostoma spectabile. The sequence continues at coordinate 33,785,749 of NC_045747.1, read as the reverse complement.
GGAGTTTGTTGAGACGATCCCCACCAAAGGCTTCAACATGGAGCGGATTAAAGTGCCCATGGGCAACTCGAAAACCAACAGCACCACGTTCCAGGTGTGGGATGTCGGCGGCCAGGACAAACTTCGGCCCCTCTGGAAGTCGTACACCCGGAGGACCGACGGGCTGGTGTTCGTGGTGGACGCAGCCGAGCCAGAGCGCATGGAGGAGGCCAAGGTGGAGCTCCATCGGATCAGCCGCTCGGCGGAGAACCAGGGGGTGCCCGTGCTGGTTCTGGCAAACAAACAGGACCTGGATGGAGCTGTGTCAGCTTCAGAGGTAATTATTGTTACACGAATGGTTGGCATTGCTATGTAGAGTGGATTTCTCAGATAAATAATGAATCGGTTGGCAGAAAAAAATTATACACCTAGTTAGTTTATTGCTAATCACATTACTGTAAATTTCATATTTTTGGGGTTTCACTGTGATGTGGACAAAACAAGATATTTAAACATGTCACTATTAGATCTACCGATACTGATAGGCCTAATGATATAAGTTAAAATGGAGAAAAAAGGAAATTTAAAATTTTGGAACGTTACAAACTCAAACGCAAAACTTGAAATGCTTTCAGCAATTATTTAGACATTAGAAATGTTCAACATGATACCCAGTAAAAAGTCAGATAGTGTTGTTGGGGGGGGGGGGGGGGGGGGGGGGG
>NC_045747.1:33782493-33785036 GCF_008692095.1 Etheostoma spectabile | reverse complement strand
GGGGTGAGGTCCATTAAGTCAGTCTCAGTGGTGGGTGAAACCGAAGCAGAGGGACAGACACAGAGCTGTAGCCGAGCAAAAGTACAACACTTTTTAATTCATGAACTTTACCGGTTATCAAGAAAAATAAAATGCACATACAGATCATCTTCAAACTGCCAAAAATGGCCTGATAATCAGCCAGGGCCGATACGCTCTCTGTCCCTAGTCACTACACTGAAGATGACCTCTAGATGTTTGGTAGACAAAGTATTGCTTTAGTATACAGAAGGTAGGAAGCCGACCCACCAGTTGCAGAAAATGGATTCATGGTTTTACGCCACTGTGTTATTGTTTTTTTCCGAAATAACAAATGGCCTTTTATAAGGGAGGGAAGAACAGAGAAGCCGACCGTGTAGTCACTTTACGTCAACACCACGCAAAGCAGAATAATAATTTTCTCCCAGTGACAGCGGGGGTCCCTTTTTAAACACTGCGGCCATTGTGTCTTGACAGTGACCTATTACCAGTATTACTCGCCTATTCTTCATCCTCCTCACATCAATCCTTCCTTTTACACTTTGTTAATCAACTATCAGGCTTTTTGAAGAAACTTCAGACACTCAACTGCCATGACATTTTGCAATGGTATGAAAGGGCAGCACTGCTGCCAAATTTTGAAGGCTGCAGCTAAACTTCATGCCATCATCATTATCCCCTGCTCTCGTGTTTCACTCTAAAAATATATAAAAGACTGGCCTAGTTTTACTGTTGTAGAGCGGACCTCCATGGGGCATATGGACCAGTATTTCACTGCTCTCACCCCTGGTGTAGCCAGTGTTGCTGCTCCGCAGACAGCATAGCATACATGTTCAATGCTGCCTGTCTGTAGTCTCTCCACACACATGTACGGTGCAGAGTGAAGTTGTTCATACCAATTATAAATAATAAGGTAGTCAGTGTTCTAATCTGTAAAAATGACATATGGCCTTCAAATATTCAGTGAATGGGACCTCTGGTTGTGACTGACGTCCTGTCATGTGTCTCCTGTGTTTCAGGTGGAGAAGGTTCTGGCTCTCCATGAGCTGAGCTCGTCCACGCTGCACCACACACAGGGCTGCTCGGCGCTGGATGGTCAGGGCCTGCAGCCCGGCCTGGAGAAGCTCTACGACATGATCCTGAAGAGGAAGAAGATGCTCCGACACAGCAAGAAGAAGAGATGAGGCGGCAAGGTCGCTGCGGTGCTGGGGACAGATGTTACTTTTTGAACCACTTCTAGTCTGAGGACCTTCTCAGCAGCCACGTCAGAGACACTTCAGCGGGTGAAACCAGAGGGAAGCTGTCAGTCCTCCAGACAAGTTAGGATGTCTTCAACCAAGTCACAAACTTTGTCTCTCAGGTCTATTTTAAATGGAGACCCCTTCCTTCACCCGATAGACGTTTGGACATCTTCTTCCTTTGGGATTGTGTGTGCTCTTGAGCACTCCTCCCTCTTCCCATGTCCCATCTTTAAAGGAGCACGGCCGAGGGACTAACAGCCCCAGAGGGGGCAACAGAGGAAAACCTGTGCAATATATGAATGAACACTCCCTGATGCACTAACATCAATATTGAAGGATATTTAAACCATTACTGTAGTGCCATCAGAACCCTGCAGGCCTGCCCTGAGCAAAGTTCCTGTTCCTTTAAGTTTCAATGTCACACTTTACTCTAAATCTTTATGTTGCATGATGTTCACCCAAATACCCCCTCGGGGATATTAAGACAACACTTTTGTTGATCAAAAGATATCTGTTAAGATTATTCTAGTTTAGAAACTGCCCAATGTCCAGTTAGGTATGTCATTGGCACAGCAGTGAACACACTGATGCACCGAGGCTGCACAGATCAGAGAGCTCCTCACTCCTTACCAAAGGTGTTAGCTTGTCACAGTTAGGTGTGTCCCAGGGTTGGCTGGATGTTTGGTTGGTTAGTTCAAACCTTTAAATAGTTTTTATATTGTGTCCATTTATATTTTGTAGAATGTCAACATGAATAAATTATTGAGCAACTTTGGCATTATTTGCTTGAAATGTCTTTTTTTTTTCTTTTTTTTTTACGTGCCTTATTCATTATACATTGACTCAGGACCGCTGATGCTTCGACCAACCTGACCTTTCAATGATTCCAAGTCTCGGTGCATTCGGGGAACGGTAATCATGTCTGACAGGTTCACACTAATGATTCGTCATCCAGGGCTGTCAGAACATGCCTTTAAACACATCAGCAGTGCTCCCACAGCATACACCGCTGCTGTTATCTGGAAAAGATCAGCCTGCAGGGCGCTCCACATCACACATACATACGTACAACACTGGGCCAGTACTCACAGGTACAGATTTGCTACGAAGAGTAATGACCTTGTACTTCCCATCATAGTTCTCATTGTTAACAACTCCCATTTTAAAAAAAACAAAATTAATTTGTCTGTAGCTAAATACTTCCTGTGCCTCACCTCAGTCCCCTCTCCCCCTGTCATGTAATGGTATCAGTCAGGGTTCCATCTGTGAAAAGAGAAGGGAAGG
>NC_045747.1:33773676-33782483 GCF_008692095.1 Etheostoma spectabile | reverse complement strand
GTGATCATGCACAACAAAACAAAACAAATGCAAAATATTCCCTCTTCAACACCATGGATGTTTTAGCCATGCAAAAACACTTATTCACGATCTTCAATATCCAATGGCGTGGCGCTAGGTGGGATATGAGGAAAATGTGATCATAATGTTGAACATCGCGATAATTACTTGTGATAAATCAACAGATTTTTAAAGCGTTCTCAGTTTTGCATTTTTGCCGCTTTTAGTATTCTGCTAAAATAAAATGACAAACCAGCAAACGTCAAATTAAAGTAAATAACTTCCAACATGCTTTTATTAAACAAATTGAACATTGAATTTTAGAAAAACCACAAGTCACATATTAAGTGAAGTTTTACACTGATAAAAAATCTCGGAATGTGTTTCTCGACATGTTTATTGTTCATTATGTCGGTTAATATTGCGATGACAAGCAAAAAACAATGGCGCCACATTCAACAATTACTTTGGTTTGTATAAGTAGTTCAAATTATTCGCGTCAGAGCTACGAAATAAAACCCACTCTGTCTACAGCTGTCCCGAGGAATTAAAGGCCTAAAATGCCCCAAAAAAATTATCTTAAAAAATTGAATTAAAACTTTTTTTGGTTGTCTTTTTAAGACACTTTTGTCACTTTTTCCCCCAAGATTTTTGGTCACTTTTTCTCATGTTTCTTGATTTTTCCTTGATTTTTTCTTGATTTGTTTCTTGATTTTTTTCTTGATTTTTCCTGCGTTTTATTTCAACATCCTTTCATTAAAAAAATTTAAATGCTACCAAAATTGTAAAAAACACCTAAATTCAATCAAAAATACTGATCATTTATTTTACTTGAAGAGTCTTGTACTGTGTGGAACCATCCACGTTTTTTTTATTTTTATTTATTTCGACAATTTCATTAAAAGAAACCCAAATTTGTGAGATAGGATTTGAAAACGGGTCAAATTTAACCCGGGACAACAACGGGGGTAACTAACAGTTTTTACCCTCCATCTGAATGAATGCGGTACACGTCTTCACCAAGTTCTAGACCATGTGCCTATAATGTGTGGATTCATAATAATATTTGTTATAAGTGCATAGAATAGCCTTGATCAAATATGAGAGGTTTGGTCTTTCATGAATATTTGAAGGAGACATGAAAGCAAGGTAGACTTCAAACGAACACACTGTACACACACAGGCAGGCAGGCGCGCACACACTCAAACACACACAATAGAAATCAATATAGTGGCACTATACACTGAGAGAGAGCCATAGTAAACCATTAGGCCAAAAAAACCCCAACTTATTTTAAAATAGAGCTTAAATATGCATCCATGCCTGTCTAAAATAATATTTTTCTGCAATGATCATACAAAATATGGGTTTTAGTTCACAAAGGCAGGTAACTAACACTGGACCTTGTATTGTTGTTAATAAAAGGCTTGTTGATATGATGTTATAATGGGGACCATCTGGAATCCAGCCCGTCCCCGCCCACATGACTCGTCTGGGCTGTTACTGATACCTGGTCTCGCTTTGCCGGACCCTCCTCCAAAGCGTTCTGGACGAAGGTCTGGCTAGGCCACACAGCAGTTTATTGGCATTTCTTTAAACCAATCACAATTGCCTTGGGCGGTGCTAAGGAAGGAACTTGTTTTGGTGGTGTACGTTCAAAAGTAGTCATCAAAAGAAACTCTGATTCGCCAGGGAGTCTAGCTAGCTGTCTGGATTTACCCTGCAGAGATCTGAGGACCAGGTAACCATAGTCCTCAGATTGGACAGATAGTCTAGTTAGCTGTCTGGATTTACCCTGCAGAGATCTGAGGACCAGGTAACCATAGTCCTCAGATTGGACAGATAGTCTAGCTAGCTGTCTGGATTTACCCTGCAGAAATCTGAGGACCAGGGAACCATAGTCCTCAGATTGGACAGATAGTCTAGCTAGCTGTCTGGATTTACCCTGCAGAGACCTGAGGACCAGGTAATCATAGTCCTCAGATTGGACAGATAGTCTAGCTAGCTGTCTGGATTTACCCTGTAGATTTGAGGACCAGGTAATCATAGTCCTCAGGAATCCACCAGAGGTTAGAACGCCAACACAAAGGAAGCCCAAGGCAACAGATACCGGCCTAATTGAGTGAAATTTGGCAGATTTTCTGGCGGCAACAAAGCAATACTGGAAGTGGAACGTCGTGAATATAGACTATCTGATATCAAATGCTGGTACCCAACACCCCCATCCCCCATCCTACTTTTTGTTTAATCTCATCTAAAGTGATACATGAAACCTCCAAGCAACCATATGGGCAAGTGGAGTTTCAGTAGCAAAAATAGGATCCTGGTCCCCCTTTCTCACCAGGGTGTGTTTTTGAAAGGGTTAATGGACTTGTTGTGAAGACAAGACCAATTAAGTCATTTGTTGCAAATTGGGGGGGGGGGTGGGGGGTCTTCTTTAGTGTCATATTTAGACGCAATTGGTCGGAACTGTTGGTGTCACTGTTTGACGCTCTGGGTCTGGATCGTAAGCGTCACTATTTGACGCTCAGAGGACTCACGTCTAGCCTTTTGGGGTCAAATTGAGACGTGCTTGGCCGGGACTCTTGGTGGGACTTTTTGACGCTCTCGGTCGGGACATACTGACATGCTTCACAAGAACGGGACAGCTAGGTCTGGAAAAAGATGGTGTGTCGGGTTTTCGAAATTTCCGTGACCCGGTCTCCGGGGTGAAAGTCCTGTGACCCCTTAACACGTTGTTGGTTTTGGTCTTTTCATGGGTCTCCACACTCCTTCCAGCCTCAGAGCTGGGGATTCTGAAGGTTCAGATCACTGCCCAACCCCCACCAGTCCCTTCTACCAGTTGCCATATGCTAAAACCTGCAGCCTTATCCCCAAATCCAACTTATACCAAAGCCATACGCATGCTTTTCTGTCAAATATGACACAAGCTACATCTGGCATTTTACATGCAACATCTGTTTGTTTCATTTAAATCTCAAATTGATGCTATGTAATACACTTCTTCTGCACTACTTCCATTTTGTATTTTTATATTTTCATATTCCGTGTTGACACTGTAAAGGCGTTGCTTCAATCTCGTGGCACAGGTACTGCACTTGTGTATAATGACAATAAAGGCTTTCTATTTTTTTATTTTTGCACGGGTTGAGTTCATAAACAACAATTTCAAATGGATACATTTTTTATACGAAACATTATTTGAAGATACTTTATTCAATTGCATGTGCATTTATTCTTAATTTTCTTTTATCCCAGCGAGTGTTGAGTAGATGGGTTTAATTGTGTGATGAAATGACCACATTACCTGATGAACTCTGATTTCAACATTTAACATTTATCAAACTAGACCATAGACTGTAAAAGAAATAATGGATGTAGGTGGACTGCTCTGTCCCCTCTGCCTATAGTCTTTCAATCCCTGGTCCAACCCTCCTGGGCCCACTTAGCCTACTGCACACTCAATCCAATTATCCTGATTGGAGGCTTCCCCCCCCCCCCCCTCCTCGGGCTTGATCAAATTACCATCTTTACATCAAATCTTTCACTTTCTTAGGTGATCTGCTTTTTTTTGGTCTAGTTTGCATTACTCACATTGCTAGACCTATTTCTACAGAAAGGAGGCTTCAGATACAGTTTTAGGGACCACTAAGGTCTAATAAAGAGACTTCAGATACAGTATTAGGGGACCACTAAGGTCTATATAAAAGAGACTTCAGATACAGTATTAGGGACCATAAGGTCTATATAAAAGAGACTTCAGATACAGTATTAGGGGACCACTAAGGTCTATTAAAAGAGACTTCAGAATCAGTATTAGGGGACCACTAAGGTCTATATAAAAGAGACCTCAGATACAGTATTAGGGACCACTAAGGTCTATATAAAAGGACTTCAGATACAGTGTTAGGGACCACTAAGGTCTATAAAAGAGACTCAGATACGTATTAGGGACCACTAAGGTTATATAAAGAGACTTCAGATACAGTATTAGGGACCACTAAGTCTATATAAAAGAGACTTCAGATACAGTATTAGGGGACACTAAGGTCTATATAAAAGAGACCTCAGATACAGTATTAGGGGACCACAAGGTCTATATAAAAGAGACTTCAGATACAGTGTTAGGGACCACTAAGGTCTATATAAAAGAGACCTCAGATACGTATTAGGGACCATAAGGTCTAATAAAGAGAGACTTCAGATACAGTATTGGGACCCTAGGTCTTATAAAGAGACTCAGATACAGTATTAGGGGACCACTAAGGTTATATAAAGAGACTTCAGATACAGATTAGGGGACCACTAAGGTTATATAAAGAGATTCAGGACCGATATGGGACCACTAAGGTCTATATAAAAGAGACCTCAGATACAGTATTAGGGGACCACTAGGTCTTCATACTCGACCAATTTTCAAAGATTTCTGTTTCCATTACTCACTTAGACATCAATGCATGGGGAAATGGGGTCCAGTTTTTTTTTTTTAATTACCATCTAACATAATTTGAGTCCAGCACACAAGTCAGGGCAGCAGTGGCCAGCTGTCTCCCATTATCTGTGGTTTGCGACTACATCTCTCTCTGGAGTCACCCTGGTCCAGATGTCAGCAGGCCTCACCGCACACAGGATCAGGACCAAACCCAACCAGATGTCGAGCTCTGGCCCTGCTTTGCTTTTTATCTTCACTCTCCATCTGCCTTTGCGCCTCCCTTCTTCTTCTGCCTCTGGTCCAGCTCCCTGTGCAGAAGAGTCATACATTTAGAAGCATTCTACTGCATGGTTGCATCCTTACTCTTTATCAATTGGCCCAATTAATGCAATCAGTCACCATTTCTACATTAAGACAAACATTTGATAACTCTCATATCCACATACAGAGAAAAGTTGTTTTGCTTCCCTTTTCTTCTCTCCTCTGTGTGCATGCCATGTTTCCCTTCTCACGGCAGCCCAGTAATTGAAGAAAGCTCTGTGGTTTTTGATGAGTATCTACATGTCTGTCAGTCCACCAAGGCCGGGCCGGTTGAAGGGAGGCTCGGGCTTAACGCGCCATTTCAGATGAGACATGCCTTCCAAAATAGAACTGAGTGCATCCAAAACCCAATATAACCACAATCTGCTAAAGCATTCAAAGAAAACTCTCCACAGTCCCAGGCTTATAACTGCTCCTAAATGCATCCTGAATTTGTGTAGAAGAATTGAAACCATATTTTCTAAGTATCACTTTCTCATTTCTTCATAAAACATAAAATGAGTGCTATATGGCCGCTGTCCATGTTAACCAAGAGATATCATCTCAACTCATTAATAGAGGACTGATCCATCCCATGCTCTAATACTACGTCTACATTAAGGCTGAATCCCATTTCTCCATCATACCCCTTACCCCTCATCCCTAGCCCTTGGGCCTTGGAACCAAGTGGTAAGGGCTAGGGGTGAAAACCTACCCCTAAATCCATTATTCAAGCTGAAAATACTTCTATTTATGTGTCTCTCTGGTTGATCTGACAGCCATTGTTGCCTGTTACGTTCTCCCTAGGTTCAAAGGGGTATACACCCCTTCGTCACCCCTTGATCTTACCCCTACCCCTTGATCAAAAAGAGTATTGGGACAGCCCTTACTTTCACCTGAACGTGCAAAACCTAGTGGAAGGGGTAAGAGGAAGGGGTAAGATAGAGAAATGAGATTCAGCCTAAGCTGGCGTTTGCATTGGCAGCATTAAAGGATGCTTTGCTGATTTAAATCCAGCTCTGTGTCACGGCAGTGTGGTCAATGCGTGCTGACAACCAGTGTTTGGCTGCCATGTAACAGTTACTTCATGTTTCATGATGAAGTGAGAACGTGATATTTTACATGAAAAACATCAATTCTTCTACTCAGTGCAACCAATTAAAGATGCATTTAAGAGCAGTTCCAAGCCTGGGACAGTTTGCCTTGATGGAGAATGCAGGTTTTCTTCTAATGGTTTACGCGGATCTTGACTCTGGAGAAACCAGTGTGTTTTAAACCGACGATGACACAACGGCAAACACAGCCCAACCCTGTGTAGTGTTTTTGCCCAACCCCATCACTGGAGCACCAGATGGGAGAGTTTCCAGCTTTCATGTCCTGACAGATCTGATACTACACTGCAGCAAGTAAAGTGAAAACAAAAGCTTTAAAGCCCATGTAATGGTGGTCTTTGGATGCTTTTATGTAGACATTAGTGGTCCCTAATACTGTACCTGAAGTCTCTTTTATATAGACCTTAGTGGTCCCCTAATACTGCATCTGAAGTCTCTTTTATATAGACCTTAGTGGTCCCCTAATACTGTATCTGAAGTCTCTTTATATAGACATTGTGGTCCTATACGGTACCGGAAGTCTTCTTTAATAGACCTAGTGGTCCCTAATACTTCATCTGAGTTCTCTTTATATAGGACCTATTGGTCCCTAATACTGTACTGAAGTCCTTTTATCTAGACCTTAGTGGTCCCTAATAACTGTTCTGAAGTCCTCTTTATATAGCTAGTGGTCCCTAATACTGTACTGAAGTCTCTTAATAAACCTTAGTGGTCCCCTAACCTGTATCTGAGTCTCTTTATATGACCTTAGTGGTCCCCTATACTGTAATCTGAAGTCTCTTTATATAGACCTTAGTGGTCCCCTATGACTGTATCTGAAGTCCTTTTATATAGAATAGTGGTCCCTAATACGTACCTGAAGTCTCTTTTATATAGATTAGTGGCCCTAATACTGCATCTGAGTCTCTTTTAATAGACCTTATGGTCCCTAATACTGTATCGGAAGCTCTTTTTTATATAGACCTTAGTGGTCCCTAACTGTATCTGAAGTCTCTTTTAATAGACCTTAGTGGTCCCTAATACTGTCTGAAGTCTCTTTTATAGAGACCTTATGGTCCCCTAATACTGTATCTGAAGTCTCTTTTTATATAGACCTTAGTGGTCCCTAATACTGTATCTGAAGTCTCGTTTATAGAGACCTGTAGTCCTAATACTGATCTGAGAAGGCTTTTTATATAGCACCTTATGGCATCCCTAAATACTGTATCTGAGTCACTCTTTATAGAGCCGTTAGTGGTCCCTACTACTGTATCTGAAGTCCGTTTATTTACATACCTAGGGTCCCTAATACTGTATCTGACGTCTCTTTATATAGACCTTAGTGGTCCCTAAACTGTAATTTGAGTCTCTTTCCCACAAATCACCTTGGTCCAGAATTCCACCGCCACTAGAGCCAGTCCACAATGAGCTTTCCTAGCATGTGCCATTTCTTAGTCTTTCGCTTTTGATGAACGGTGGGGGGGGGGGGGGGGGGGGTGCAAGTTGGAGGCCGGGGGTGTGGCCTTGACCAACTGCCACTTTGCTCTTTTAAAAGCAATGATGTCTCTCTCTCATGGGTGGGCCAAATTCTCTGAACGGGCGAAGCGAAAGGGGGAGGTAACCTTGCCTCTTATGACATCATAAGGGGCAACAATCCAAATCAGCCCATCTGAGCTTTCATTTTCTCTAAGGCAGAGCAGGATACCCATGGCTCGGTTTACACCTATCACCATTTCTAGCCATAGGGGCCATAGGCAGGCTGGGGGAACTCATATTAATGTCAAAAAACCTCATAAAGGGACATTTTCATGACATGGGACCTTTAGAGGGGATCCCGAACACGGACATGGGCCACCGCGGTAAGAATTCTACTTCCTTCTTTTGTGATCCGGGCCTTTAACTTACGGCTTGTTTAACAGCCGTGTAACAGTAGAGGAGACTTTAACTGCCGGAACGATCTCTGCAATCATCACACACACAGATGGAATCCTCCTCTGGTTCAACTTGTGTTGATTTGAAGTTCAAAGGAGCAGACATCAGAGTTCCAGCCTGTTCTTCGGTATGTGAGGCACGCGCTACTCTAACATACTTCTAGCTACTAATCATACCACGCGGCACCAGGTATCTGGCTGCATGTCTCACGAGGCCATTCACACATTCTTTGGTATTTTATTTTTCATGGTCAGAATCACTTTCTAGATCATATCCCTTGTGGGGGATGGCCAGTCCTTGCTTTTATTTTGAAAGGTTTCCCAACATTTTTTGTCTGGAGAGTGTCACAAATCAATCAGAAAGTGTTATTAATGTTGTCAAAGTGTTTTTGGTTTTATTACTGAAGTCCTCAGTGTTGCACTTTATAAAGATCATCATAAAGGTCTCAGTTTTAAAAAGCGAGTGTTAAAAATCAAAGCAGTGGAGGTAGACGTGGGACACTTATCACGTCAAATTTTGGGTCAATCCCCATACACAAATCCTACATATCCCTTAATGCAACCAATAGTTTGTACATTTTCTGCAGACCCATATTGTTCAGATTATAAAATACCACAGTTTTGTTGTTTTTTGGGGCATTTTTGGCCTTTATTTGATAGGAATCAAACCTGGGCCGCTGTGGTAAGAACGGAGCCTTAGTGCACGTGGTGCATTGTCAACCAGGTCAGGTGACCTACCTGGGCGCCCCATGCCCCTGTTTTTACATCTGGGAGTGTTTTGGAGCCCTGAGATTACCCTAGCAGGGGTAGTAGTTTGAAACAGAAACAGTGCACTACACTGTACAGTGTGGTTGCCATTTTGTAGTGGTCTTTGAAGTGGTTAATTTCATTCACTATATAGTCCACTGTTAAATTCCCACAATGCACTGCTAATTATGACTGCATACTACATTTTACTCCCGTATACCACAATGCAAAATGGGTTTCAAAAGGGAAAGAAGGAATCTGAAATCAGATTAGATCACGGAATCCAATCCTAATTTTAATCTGGA
>NC_045747.1:33772102-33773651 GCF_008692095.1 Etheostoma spectabile | reverse complement strand
CAAACCTTCCTGCTTGTTAGTAGGATCTGGAAACTGATCCAAACAAACAGGGTTATCCTGATCCCAACAGGGCGGGGGGGGGGGGGATTAGAAGGTGGATTACAGGAAAAAATGCAGTTAAAACTTTACCACTTGGTCACATAACACATTTGTGTCATTTAATTGTATCATTATTTATATTTTGCACTACTTGTATTAACGCTGTAAAAAACAAGTTTTGGGGAATTTTTAATATAGATAAAAAGGACATGGGTACTAATTAAGCTTCAGTATAAGAACTAAAAAAAAAAGAAAATAAACATGACATATAGTCCACGGTGTAATTCATCGCATATTGTTGTGTTTTGTCTCACCCTCAGAAACACTTTCCAGGGACCCCACCACCAGCTTGGTGGCTCTTAGTACCTGTTCGTTACCGTCCAGGACCCCCCCCACCATGCGGGAAGCTTTACCTGTTCTGTAACTTCAGGGAAACCCCCACCATGCGGGGCCCTTACCGGTCTATTACCTTCCAGGGAACCCCCCACCATGGGCTCTTTCTACTTGTTATTACTTCAGTGACCCCCCACACATGCTGTGGCTCTTATACTTGTTCTAACTTAAAGGGACCCACCCACCATGATGATGATTCTAACTGTTTCTTTACATTCCAGGGGACCTTACCCCCCCCCCCCCCCCCATGCTGTTCTTTCCATAGCCTCGTAGCCCACATTGTGATATGTTGCCTGGTAATCCAGATTTGGTAATCTTGAAAACTGTACCTGGATCAGGGTGATCCAGTCCAATATGCTTTGAAAACCGGCATACAAGTAAGACGGGTAACCTGATCCTGAATAGCATAATATGGGATTTCCAAATCCAGATTATTTTGATCCAGATTAAATATTTTGAGCAACTGGCCCATGATGTTTTCAGTGATAGTGTCTTAAATCTGGTTTGGTCGTTCCTGATATAGTTCCCTATTTAATTATTAACACTATTAACTCTACATGTAGGGAAAAGTGAGGGAGTGTCCCCAGATGAGAATCCAGATCCGTTCTTAAAGGAACAGTCACATAAAACACTGATATGTAATATAAAACTCTCAAAATCAATATTATAGGAACCAAATCCTCTGTTTCACACGTAGGCCTCTGAACACGAATAAACAAACAGGATGTCATGGAATGTGCCGGTAGATGGATTCTTCGAATAGGCGTTCCCTACAATGTTGACGCGCTGCTTCAACTGACAGGGTATGATTATGACATAACTTTGTGATGACTCCTTCTGTTCTTCATACCTGTCAGGTAGAGGCCGAGGTCGAAGGTCAAAGGCATGTTGACGTCTGTGGGTCGGATTCAGTTAAAGGAGACTTTAGAAAAGAATAATCAACATTTGGAAAAAAATCTTTGTCTTAATAACCATTGGACAATATTTCTCTGTATTAGATATTAAACAAGCCTGGGTCGCACTTCATTTTCCGGTACATTAACCCTTGTGTTGTCCTCCATGGTCAAAAACAGACAAAAATTTGACATTTTTGTCCCTTTTTCAGACTTTTTTTTAG
>NC_045747.1:33769602-33772092 GCF_008692095.1 Etheostoma spectabile | reverse complement strand
CACCACCTTACTAGTTTTACACTATGTTTTGCAATTCATGGTCAATAACACTATATATATATAGAATTATACCTAATATTTGAGATACAGACATTTTTTAAAGGGGTCAAATTTGACCCGAGGACAACAGGAGGGTTAAAAAGACGTAATATGTCAAATTAGACCATAACTATAAATGTGTATCTCTTATTTATGTACTATGGTAATTACAGGATTATTTGGGCGTTTGGCCTTTAATTCAAGAATTATTTGGGAATAATTGTTTTCTGTCTAAAAAAACAACATTATTTCTAGTCTACTTTGATTCACAGTAGGTCATATGATGACTTTTATTTAACCCTCATGTTGTCCTCATGTTGTCCTCATGTTGTCCTCATGTTGTCCCCATGTTGTCCCCATGTTATCCTCATGTTGTCCTCATGGTTGTCCCATGTTGTCCCCAGTTGTTCTGTACCTCATGTGTTGTCCTCATGTTGTCCTCATGTTGTCCTCATGTTGTCCTCATGTTGTCCCTCACTGTTATCCTCATGTTGTCTCATGTTGTCCTCATGTTGTCCCCATGTTATCCTCATGTTGTCCTCATGTTGTCCTCATGTTGTCCCCATGTTGTCCTCATGTTGTCCTCATGTTGTCCCTGTTATCCTCATGTGTCCTCATGTTGTCCTCAGGTTGTCCCCATGTGGTCCTCATGTTGTCCTCAAATGTCCCCATGTTGTCCGTAATATTGTCCCCATGTTGTCCTCATGTTATCGTCCTCATGTGTGTCCTCATGTTGTCCCATGTTGTCCTAATGTTGTCCTCATGTTGTCCTCACGTTTGTCCTCAGTTGTCCTCATGTGTCCCCATGTTGTCCTCATGTTGCTCATTCATGTTGTCCTCATGTTGTGCCCCATGTTGTCCTCATGTTTTCCTCATGTTTATCTCATGTTGTACCTCATGTGTGTCCTCTGTTGTCCTAATGTTGTTCCTATATCATGTGTCCTTCATGTTGTCCTCATGTTGTCCTATATCAATGTTCTTTTTAATTCCCCCAAATAACATGATTGATCCCAACGCTCTTTTCCAAGCACAAATCTCTACTTTCATTAATTTGGGGTCTTATTCAGTTTTATAGCATTTGAATAAACAATTGCAGTGTTTTTGAAATAGTATTGAGTAAAAGTTGACATATTCCAGTCTGTGATTATCATCAACATCCATTCCTTTAATTTAAGTCTCAATAATTCCTAATTTCTGCTTTTCTAACTCAAACATTAGGTATAATTTCCTACTAATGAGGTTTATTGACTATAAATTCCAACAAGAACTGTAAAACTAAAGTTACGTAGTGTTGAACATTGAAAAAGCGTCAAAAGTGATTAAAAAAGGGACAAAAACGTAAAAAGTAAAAAAACAAAACAAACAAAAAGCATCAACAAAAGTGGTGATTTTTCAATTTGGATGGGAAGATAGCCTTTATAGATAGAAAGATAGCCTTTATTATTAGACTCATGGTCCATGGTCCACAACAAAAGATACAAATACACAAGACTGACACCAATAAATAAGACAGCTGTACCAGCAATCCCATAAGGGGGACTGGTCTCGCAAAGCACTGAACCTCGGGCCAATCAGATGTAAAACGACAGAGTCAAGAAAGACACATTTTTGGGGCTTTTTAGACCTTTTATTTCCACAAGACAGATGAAGATGTGAAACGGGAGAGAGGGGGAAGGACATGCAGCAAAGGGACGCAGGTCGAAAACGTGGCTGCTGGGTCAAGGAGCAGATCCCCGTGCGCCTGATCCTCCAACTGAGCTAACCTGGCCACATCTTTTTAACACACCAGAAAATAAAGTGCAACCCGAGCCTGTATCAGGCATGTGTACCTGAGACAGCGGATCCAGTTGATTCCCGTTTCTCAGGTGAGACTCGGCAGGTACGAAAGGTCTGGCCCCATCCGAGGCTCGCCTTGTTCCCTATTGTCCACCGTCAGGAGGAGCCCTGCAGGCGCAGCTGGACTGACGTCAAAGGCTGGCTCCACACCCACCCAAACTACATGCAGGTGTTGAAAACAGGCCCGTCTGGATATACAGTGACAGCAGCAGCATGCCTCCAGGCGTCAAACCCTGCACATCAGAGCTGTTCTGGTATCAGCTGAAATGCAGGTGGGGCTGGTTGGACTGCTGATGGTGCACAACCATCTGAGGAGTTAATGAATTCACTTAGGTTGGGGAGGAACCACACCTCTAACCACCTTTCTACTCCAAGCCAACTCACTCAGTGCTGTTTGTCTCTGCATTCTCGACCCCCCCCCCCCTTTGGTACCTCAACTTCTCACCTTCCTCTTCCCTTCATCCCCTCTTCCCTCCTACCTTCACCCATTAATCCATTCACTTCCCCCCTCATCCCTTCATCCCCTCTTCCCTACCCACATCCCTTCCTACTCAGTCCAGCGGATTCATCTCTCATTTCTCATTCTAGGTAACGTCCGGTGGGGGGGGAGGGAGG
>NC_045747.1:33768983-33769592 GCF_008692095.1 Etheostoma spectabile | reverse complement strand
GGGGGGGGGGGGGGGGGTATCTCCAGTGCATCCTCCAGGATCAACCAATCAGACAACGTTTCCTATTAATCCCACCCACCATCCAAATCTGTTACTGTGCTCTCACCCCTCGTGTTGTCTTCCCATCAACATGGACATATTTCTTTTTCTGAGTCAAAATTTCAAATGAAATTCATGGTCGGTTATGGCCGTCTTTTTCGACCCTTTTGTGGCTTTCCTCCAGGGACTTTTTTTTGAGCCTTTTGAAATTTTTGTGGGTTTTCCCCCTAAAATTTGTAAAGCTTTATTTACATTTTTGTCACTTTTTTTGTCATTTGTTCGCATTTTTGTCACTTTTAATAACATTTTTCCTCTTTTTTACACTTTTTTTTTAAAGTTCTTTTACCAGTTATTTTTTCTCCAAATGCTATAAAATTGACAAAAAAAACACAAATTCAAGGAAAGTAGTGAAATGATTATTAATTTATCATGTGAGGAGCGTTGTTGGGAACCATCCACGTTACTTTGTTGGACAATTTATTTGAAAGAAACCCAAATTTCGGATATAGAAACTTTTTGGAAAGGAGTCAGACAACAGGAGGGTTAACTTTAGTTTTACAGTTATTTTTG
>NC_045747.1:33767819-33768973 GCF_008692095.1 Etheostoma spectabile | reverse complement strand
TTATGGTCAATAAAGCTCATTTATAGGAAATTACATCTATAGTTTGAGTTAGAAAAGCAGAAACTAGGAACTATTTAGACTAAAATTAAAGGAATGGATGTTGATGATAATCACAGACTGGAATATGTCAACTTTTACTCAATACTATTTCAAAAACACTTCCATTTGTTTTCAAATGCTATGAAATTGAATAAGACCCAAAATTAATGAAAGTAGAGATTTGTACTTGGCAAAGAGCGTTGTGTAGAATCAATCATGTTATTTTGGGGAATCAAAAATAACATTGATATAGGACAACGGGTCAATTTGAGTCGAAGACAACATGAGGGTTAAAAAGTTAGTGTTACGTAATGTTGAAAACGTCCAAAAAAGGGACAAAAGTGTTGAAGAAAGGAACATAAAAACGCAAGAAAAAGTTAAAAACAACGATAAAAAGCGTCAACAAAAGTGTTAATTTTCCATTTTTGGGGGATTTGTATTTGCCATTTGTGCATACAGAGTCTAGGCACATAGGAATTCTTTTCAAGTCAAGTAAATGTAAAAAAAACTTAGATACTGTCCAAATGAGTTAAAGTATGTCATAAATAATAAAGTATGAATACTGTAACTGGAGGATACAATTATGGGGTGTATTGCATTGGTAATAAGAATTAATATTGCAAATATTGCACAGTAGAGTGAAGTAGTGAGGATTATTGGACATTTTGAATGTGTTATGCCATCGGTCGGACTGTTATGCAACCATGTGTAGTGATACTGTCCGCTCTGCTGAGCAGAGGGGGAGCTGGGTGGGGTGAGTCTCTGATGACGCTGTCTGCTGTGAGGACATTGTGTCCATCCGTCCCTTGGTGGGTAAAATAACAAAACCAGCGATGCACATTTGCCCCTTTGCAGCCCGGTTCACTTGACTAATTTCAAGGATTGTTTTACCCATCAGTCACTTGCACATAGACACAGTGGGAAATAGGGTCCGGGTTGAAAAGGGTTGAGTTCCCCTTAAAGTCGGGCCCCTCAAATGGGATCCCTCGAGGCCAGGAACCAACTCGGAGCCAACATTACATGCTCCGAATTTAAACGGATGTAAAATGAAATGAGAGTCAAAGCCAGATGTACAGCAGTGAGCTGAACACCTAACACACACACACACACACACA
>NC_045747.1:33767280-33767809 GCF_008692095.1 Etheostoma spectabile | reverse complement strand
CACACACACACACACACAAATATATACACATTGTGGTTTCATGTCTGTTTTCTCCCTCCAAGGTTGGAGCACTTTGTTTTGTTCTGCTCAGTCTGTCTGACTCATTTTTTTCCAAGAACAACAGACCTGCTGTCTTACCACCATGTTACACACACACACACACACACTTACACACATATGCGCACACACACATATATACATTTCAGAGACTGCCACAGGGCTAACAGCAGTGAAACAAATCACCAGTCTACCTGGAAGAACAATCACACACACATTGTCTTACATATAAAAGTCCATCTTTAATTTCTTAAAGCTTGACTCTCTCCAAAATGCAACCTAGGGCGTTTTTTTGTAAATGTACCCAACTCAAACTTTAGATTATGAGACTATTTAGGACGGAAACGCCACTTTGAAGATTTACTGTATTCTTGTTTTGGGTCATATGGTCTTTTAAATAGGAGAGCTAGGGACGCTACTATGATTGTATCAAAATCAACATTTTTAAAAGACTAAGAAGACTCGACACAAC
>NC_045747.1:33767100-33767270 GCF_008692095.1 Etheostoma spectabile | reverse complement strand
GCTCCAAGTCTCACCAGGGGCTCTACGCATGAACTCAGCACTGACAACACTGTTGGTGTTCACAGAGTTTACAAAAAAAAAGATTAGAACAATTTACTTTAGCAGTTGTTGTTGGGCGTCACCATCTCACCAGTCAAAAAGAATCGATCTCCGAATGCGAACGGACTCCA
>NC_045747.1:33751992-33767075 GCF_008692095.1 Etheostoma spectabile | reverse complement strand
ATTGGAGAAAATGTCGTTCTTATTTAAGGCTCCTTATTCAACTACAAGATCAATATTGTTTTACACTAACAACAAAGCCCCTGGTGAGACTTGGAGCAGCGTTCCATGTGTGTTCGAGTCTTCTTAGTCTTTTAAAAAAATGTTGATTTTGATACAATCATAGTGAGTCCCTAGCTTCCTATTCAAAAGGCCATTACAGTAAATCTTAAAAGTGGCGTTTCCTTCCTAAATTTGCTCATAAACACACTCAGACACATTTTGTGGTGTGGACTGTTCTTCCAGGTAGAATGGTGATTGTTCACTGCTGTTAGCCCTGTGGCAGTCTCTGAAATCTATATGTGTGTGTGACAGTGTGTGTGTGTGTGTTGTGTGGTGTGTGTGTGTGTGTGTGTGTGTGGGGTACCATGGTGGTAAGACAGCAGGTCGTTGTTCTGGGAAAAAAAAGAGTCAGACAGACTGAGCAGAACAAACAAAGTGCTCCAACCGAGGGAGAAATAGATGTAAAACCACAATGTGTCTATAATTGTGTGTGTGTGTGTGTGTGTGGTGTGTGTGTTGTGTGTGTGTGTTGTGTGGTGTGTGTTCCTCGATCAGAGAAGCTCCATAATACATGTAGAGACAGAGTGTCCGCTGGTTTTGGAGGAGCAGGTGATAATTAAGATAAAAGCTGTATGTGAGTCAGCTGTTGGTGACCCACTGAGTTCAGTGTAGTCTCATACCCCCCACCCCCCCGTTTTCACTTACAGACGCAGACAACCTAAACAGCCGGGGGCAGGCGGGTCTCTGCTGGGGCTGCTCGGCCCTGGTGGGTTTGTGGTCCCCCAGAAACGCCTCATAACACACACTTTAATAAAGACGGTAAAGTCAACACATAAGCAAACCTTTTTTTGTTAAAAAACAACTAACAAAAAATAGGTTTTAGTAATTAATTGAGAGCATGCATAGCTCAAAGGCAAGAAAGGGGACAGAGAGGGGGACACATGCAGCAAAGGTCAGTTAAGGACTAATGGTCTAACTCAAGGACTGTATGGGATCACACTCTACTGTAATAATGATACTTTGTTAATCCAGAGGAAATAATCTAGAGAGAATTAATCTAAGGTGGCTAGTGACGGCGTTATGAACACAACTGCAGGACAAACTGACAATGTTTTTCACACAAAGAAGACTGCTCTTGATCGCTCTGTTGTGTCGAGTCTTCTTAGTCTTTTAAAAATGTTGATTTTGATACAATCATAGTAGAGTCCCTAGCTCTCCTATTCAAAAGGCCATTACAGTAAATCTTAAAAGTGGCGTTTCCTTCCTAAATTTGCTCATAAACACACTCAGACACATTTTGTGTGTGTGACTGTTCTTCCAGGTAGAATGGTGATTTGTTTCACTGCTGTTAGCCCTGTGGCAGTCTCTGAAATCTATATGTGTGTGTGCATGTGTGTGTGTGTTGTGTGCGTGTGTGTGTGTGTGTGTGTGTGTGTGGCGTACCATGGTGGTAAGACAGCAGGTCGTTGTTCTGGGAAAAAAATGAGTCAGACAGACTGAGCAGAACAAAACAAAGTGCTCCAACCGAGGGAGAAAATAGATGTAAAACCACAATGTGTCTATATTGTGTGTGTGTGTGTGTGTGTGTGTGTGTGTGTGTGTGTGTGTGTGTTCCTCGCTCAGATGAATAAGCTCCATAATACATGTAGAGACAAGAGTGTCCGCTGTGTTTTGGAGGAGCAGGTATGAAATTACAGATATAAAGCTGTATGTGAGTCAGCTGTTGGTGACCCACTGAGTTCAGTGTAGTCTCATTACCCCCCACCCCCCCGTTTTCACTTACAGACGCAGCAACCTAAACAGCCGGCTGGCCCAGGCGGGTCTCTGCTGGGTTCCTGCTCGGCCCTCGGTGGGTTTGTGGTCTCCCCAGAACCGCCTCATAACACACACACTTTAATAAAGACGGTAAAGATCACAATATCATGCTAAACCTTTTTTTGTAAAACACAACTAACAAAAAATAGGTTTTAGTAATTTAATTTAGAGAGCATGCATAGCTCAAAGGCAAGAAAGGGGACAGAGAGGGGGACAACATGCAGCAAAGGGTCAGATTTAAGGACTTAATGGTCTAACTCAAGGCCTGTATTGGGATCACACTCTACTGTAATAATGTATACTTTGTTAATCCAGAGGAAATAATCTAGAGAGAATTAATCTACAGGTTGCCGCTAGTGACGGCGTTATTGAACACAACTGCAGGACAAACTGACAATGTTTTTCACACAAAGAAAGACTGCTCTGATCGCTCAGTTTTTCCAGTCTTCTGCTTGATGTCCCTCTTTTATGCCGGCTGTTCGACCCCGTCCTCTGTCTGTGTGGCGTTCTAAACTCTGGTGGATTTCTGAGGACTATGGTTACCTGGTCCTCAGATCTCTGCTGGGTAAATCAGACAGCTCGCTAGAATATCTGTCCAATCGAGGACTATGGTTACTGGTCCTCAGATCTCTGCAGGTAAATCCAGAAGCTTAGCTAGACTATCTGTCCAATCTGAGGACTATGGTTACCTGGTCCTCAGATCTCTGCAGGGTAAATCCAGACAGCTAGCTAGGACTATCTGTCCAATCTGAGGACTATGGTTACCGGTCCTCAGATCTCTGCAGGGTAAATCCAGACAGCTAGCTAACCTCTGTCCAATCTGAGGACTATGGTACCTGGTCCTCAGATCTCTGCAGGGTAAATCAGAAAGCTAGCTAGACCATCTGTCCATTGAGGATATGGTTACCTGGTGCCTCAGATCTCTGCAGGGTAAATCCAGAAGCTAGCTAGGACCGTCTGTCCAATCTGAGGACATGGTTACCTGGTCCTCGATCTCTGCAGGGTAAATCCAGATAGCTAGCTAGACCATCTGCCAATGGAGGGACTATGGTACCTGGTCCTCAGTCTCTGCAGGGTAAATCCAGCCAGCTAGCTGACCCATCTGTACAATCCTGAGGAATATGGTTACCTGGTCCTCAGAAGCTGCAGGGTAAATTCAGACAGCTAGCTAGACTATCTGTCCAATCTGAGGTTTCTGTTGCACGGAAATAAAAACGGGTTAGACCCAGTGAAAGTTGTTTTAGACCTGTTGGTGGAAGTCATAAGATAAGTTTCCAATTGAATTATCTGAATTTTGGTAAAAAACCTCCTCTGAATAAATCTGGTGACAGTGTGTTTCCATCCAACGGCTTTAAAGCCGATAAAAACCTGGTGATGACATTATTGTTTTGCAATCAAATTGGTATATGGAATTAATTTGAGGCGTTTTAAGGTGTTTCCATTCATCTTCGCACTGAATTGGACAACATTTGCGAACAAAGTGTTTCTAGACAAAATGGCTCCCGTCTACCATCACATGATCAATATGGGACCGGTTGTAGTAGAGCTCATGTTCCAGCTGATAGGACATATCGAGCTATAATAATAAAACAACAACGCCATCAACACATCGCTATGACGATGCCGATGCAACTTGTCTTTTATTGTCCCCCCGGCACCGGTGCGAGACTCTTTTTTGAGACATGTCTCTCTGTCTGAGCGTCTTCCATTGTCTCCGCAGGACGTCCCACGGCTTGTCCTAACCTTTTTTGGCCATTTCCTTCACCAGTTCCCAATCAATTAAATCCAGAAAGTCTCTTGTCTCCTCGTCCGTCCACGTCCATCTGTCTTTGTTGACCCCCCATGTGTGCAGAGAGAGAGGAAATACCGGGGGAAATGAACTACAACTTCTTCTTCTTTGTTTTGTGGCGAGTTGCAACCATAAAATGATCTAAAACTTCATCGTAATTCATCATTTATTCGGCACATAAGGTTTCCATCAGTGTTCATCGCATAAGCCGAATATAATCAAGATAAAATCAGATGAGACCAAATGTATTTCCTTTGAGTCGATATTCATGAAATTCCATCAAATTTTACTGTTTCCATATAGCATTTTTTATTCAATATCACTTAATTCGGATAAAAACATGTGGAGGGAAACATAGCTATAGGCCCGAGTGTTTTCACCAGCCCGCCACCCGCGCCCACCTCTCCCTCTCCCCCTCCCTCTCCCTCCCCCTCAAACCAAGAGAGGGGAGTTCAGCAGGGAGCGCGTTCGGGATCTGCTTCCATCATATCCAGGAGGAGGAGGCTTCGAGTGCAAGTACCGCGGATCTTCTCCGCGATGCTTTCCCGATATGAGTGTGGCACTGGCCAAGAGATGTTGGAATGAAATGTATTCATATCACGTGTGCTCATAAACATTATATTCACGTACTGCATTATATCAATCGTGTGAGTTCAATTCATTATATTTTGAGCTAAATAGCAAAAGCATCACACATATGGCGGTTTTCCACTGCGTGGTATCTACTTGACTCGCCTCGGCTCTACTAGCCTCTTTTGGTTTTCCATACGAAAAAAAGTCCCTGGGACCTGCATACGTACTTTTTTAGTACTACCTCAGTCGGGTCCAAGCGAGCCAGAGCGATACCAAAAGGTGACGTGAAAACTGCAGAATGCTGATTGGTCGGATCACTACGTTGTTAGCAAACAAGAGTGCGAGTGTGTTTCCAGAACAAACGGGACATTTTAAACAAATCCAGCCGGACACCGACAGATTATCTACTCTCTGCACTATTCTCACTTTCAACTGTTGGGCTACTAGCGGCTTCATGTCTTCCAATATTGCACACTGTTACTTTAAAAACAAGACAATATTATAAGAAAAGTTTTTATTTAGCTTTTCAAGTAGCGCATCAAACCCCTCCCGTACATCCCGGTCTTCTTCCTCTGCACCCTGTGACAGTGTCCCCCCCCGGCTCTGCTGTCCCAGATGCATCCCAGTCGTTGTCATAAGCCTCTCCGTGATCTCATACAGATTATACGAAGCCCACAGGTCAGAACCAGAGATCTCACGGTCGGGACATCGCCCACCGGACGGTCTCGCGGCGGCGATTTTACAAAGCGTGAATGCTCTGAAACCAAACAGTTCACAGCACACATGTTGGTGTGTAATCAGGTTGCCATAAGTCATGTACTTTATATAGCGTCTAGTAAATATGACTGTGCGCTAACACATGCAAATGTTAGCTAACGTTACCAGGAAACTTAACTACCCTTTTTGGTCGGCGAACAACCGTCTGCGACGTTGAACTCCGTCAGAATTCCAAATCGTTTTTTTTAGCGGTGATTTTGTTGCTTTCAGCTTCTAGAAACAAAACATTTCTTCTGGCCGGGCGAGTAGCGCAGTGCTGTTGTGAGTCGCGCTGAAAATTACGTCATCACCGCGTTGCTATGGTGACCAGCCACGTGAGGCTGTACTCAATCTGCAACGGAAAACGGACGAAGAATGGGCCGAGCCGAGCCGAACCCGAGGCGAGCCGAGCCGAGCCGAACCGAGGCGAGCCGTTACCAGCAGTGGAAAAACGCCAATAGTCTGCTTGGTTTCAGTGTGATAGCTCATTGTGTTTACTGTGACCTTATGATAGGTTGTTTTGGTACAATGTGTCCAACCAGAGCTCTGCCGAGTGAGTCTAATTCTGAAAAGCAGGGCCAAGGTGGGGGGGTAGGGACACGTCCTGTGTTTGGGTGGAGGTCCTCTCCAGTAGCAGTCTGAGACCTGTTATGTATTTTGCAGGCCGAACTCTGCTAGAGACTAACCTTCTGGGGACAAAACACGGAACACAAACACGTCACGCGGTAGCAACTTGTCTCGGGAATGTATTTTCTATTGTAGTAAACGTTCTTTCGTCCGACCTATGGACTTGAACCCTACTTCCTGAAAGAATCTAGAAGGGCGGGATTTAAGCCCAACAGAGACGACCTACATCCGACGCAGTCAACACCTCCTTTCCTCAAGCCCAAAAAGAAATGAACAACAAAACTGTAAATACCGATTCTGACAGGGGCCAGTGAAGCCTTCAAAACCTAATCTCCCAACGCATGCACACACACTGCAGTACACACTGTAGCTTTGCAGAGTCAGCCCAAAACAAGTCACTTTGTTCCAAATTCCTTGGCTTGGGACTGTAGAGCCTGTTTTTCACAGGTGTGGAAAGAGGTGGAGGGAGTGGATCTGGTATCCAAGGAATGTAGCCCGCCTGGTGTTTTGTCTGCATACCTCCCAGCGCTCCAGCCCTCCCTCACACACTCCGGCTATCTCTCACTCAATCTTTACTCAAACCCAGTTGTGAGAGAAGTATTCAGATACTTTACTGAACTAAAAGTACTAATACCACACTGTAACAAAGACAGTCCTGCATTGAAAATGTTACTTAAGTACAGGTATGTAAGTGTCATCAGGAAAATGTACTTAAGGTATTAAAAGTAAAAGTACTCAATGCAGAAGAATACTCGTATTGTTGGGAAGTTTAATTTATGATAAAAACATGTTTTATAAACTACATGTGTACACCATTATATACTGGTCAGCTCAGTAGACAAACTGTTTGGATTTAGGACTGTCGGTCCATTGAGGAGACTTGTACAGACAGTCTACTATCAGCTGTGTGTGTGTGTGTGTGTGTGTGTGTGTGTGTGTGTATATATACTCTATTTACCTTTGACAAAGGCTGATGTAATACATGCACTGTACACAGGAGATGACATAGTTCTGTGTTTACTGTATGTAAAATGTATGTAAATAAATGAGCTCACACAGCTGAAAATACAGTACTAGTAGTACTTAAAAGACACAGTACTGGTAGTACTTAAAAGTAATTCTCCATAAACAACATGAAATCAAGGAGAGGGTTAACTTCTCCTGCTCCAGATGTCTTACCGTGGTCAAAAAGAACAGGGGGGGGGACATTTCTCTCACTAGGACTCTAGAGTCAGTACTCGCTCTAAAGCTATCACTCTAAGGCTCCCCCCCCCCCGCTTGGAGCCTCCCCTGAGCCATAAACGGCCTGTAGGGATGCCCCGATTGAGCCAATCATTATCTGTGAATATTTACAAAAAAACGCGTGATTGGCAAAGTGTTGATTTTCAATTTTGACGGGAAGACAACACAAGTGGATTTTGGGGCTTCTTAATACTACTCGCTACCGTAATCACGCAGTTATCACGAAGGATGCTTCCCATTGAAATACATACAAATATACAATAAAATCATGTCCCTGTACACAAATCAGTAGATTACATAACGTCACCAACAACCATGACACTGGGCTGAATTAAATGTTTTTTAATTATTTAAAAGAACTCAGTAAAGAGAAACGTAAGTTACCAAATGGGTAACGAGCTGAGCGGGGGCCAAACGGCAGTACAAAGCCTTTTATGTAAAAGTGGGAGGGGGGGGGCAGAAAGGAATTGGGGGTCCCCATGGTCACAGTGGGGGGGGGGAGACCTCCAGCATTAGACCTCTGAGCTAATTACATTGTCTACTGAACCATAATCTATATGTCAGCCTAATGTCTCTAGGTAATGCGCACACACAAACACACACCACACACACACACCACACCCACACACACACACACACACACACACACACACACAACACACCCACCACACCACACACACACACAGCTTATACATAGCAAATGTGGCGGTAATATAAAGACGACAGAAGACGGACGGACAGACAGATGATTTGAAAAACTCATTAAAAGTGTTCAGGCTGAGTGGAACCCCCCCCCCCCCCCCCCCCCCCCCCCCAGCAGTGTTTATGCTCTCCAACACACACTGTTGTCTGTTTCTGCGTTCAGTGAGACATCCTGTCTCTGTGGAAGAATATTGTGGGGTCCTCGCAGACAACTATGTCCACAAACAACCCAGCAGACAAAAGGTCCGCTGGCTGTCTTGGTCCTCTTTGAGACGTCCCCTGTGACCTCAGAGAGACCCTGAATCACACCGGCCCAAGTCGGAACATAAATCTCTCTCCCGGGACAGCCGTGCACACTGGCCCGTCCCCTTGAAGTCCCACAGGTCGTAAGAGAGGGACCCCGGTGCCACAGTTTTACGGCCCCTCACCGAGAGGTAACACCTCCCGTCCTCTCTCTGCTGAGCTCTGCTCTTTGTCCCCCCCGACCTCTGGTGCTGTTGCAATTAGAGCCCCACATTTAACGGGCCTGCTCATAAACACTGCATTGTGTGGAAGAGACTTTTTATAAGGGGGTGTTTAGCCTTCATTTAGTCAGGGGAGATTCTACCAGAGATACCAGGAGGGATGGAGAGAGGAAGGAAAGGAGAAGGGAATGATGGAGGGAAGACAACTGAAGAAAAGAATGGCTTTTCTATGAAGAGAACATTGAGTATGTTTTCAAGCTTACTAAGGCTTTATTCACATTGATCTGTTTTGGTTTAAAAATTATGTTCTTCTGATATGATTCCCCTTCATTCCCCTGCTCCATGTTCCTCCCCACCCCCTGCTCTGACTTGCCCCCTCCATTTACTTCGCTAACTTTTACCCCTCTCATTCCCCTGCCTCTGAGTTTCACCCTTCGTTCCCCTGCCTGACGTTTCTCCCCTCTTGTCCCCTGCTCAGATGTTTCTCCCTCTCGTTCCCCGCTCTGACGTTTCTCCTTTGTTACCCCTGCTCTGACGTTTCTCCCTCTCGTTCCCCCTGCTCTGACGTTTCCCCCTCTCATCCCCCCCTGCTTCTGCGTTTTCTCTTGTTCCCCCTGCCAGATGTTTCTCCTCTCGTTCCCCCTGCTCTGACGTTTTCCCTCTGTTCCCCCTGCTCAGATGTTTTCTCCCTCTCGTTCCCCTGCTCTGACGTTTCTTCCCTCTCGTTCCCGCTCTGAGTTTCCCCCTCTCACTCCCCTGCTGACGTTGCCCCTCTATTCCCTCGCTCTAACGTTTTTACCCCTTCATTCCCCCTGCTCTGAGTTTCACCCTCCGTTCCCCCCTTGACGTTTCTCCTCCGTTCCCCTGCTCAGATGTTTCTCCCTCTCGTCCCCCTGCTCAGATGTTTCCCTCTCGTTCCCCCTGCTCTGACGTTCTCCCTCCGTTCCCCCTGCTCTGACGTTTCCCTTCATTCCCCCTGCTCTGACGTTTCTCCCTCTATTCCCCGCCTCAGGCATTTCCCCCTCTCATTCTCCCTCTCTGGCATTTCCCCCTTCATTCCCCCTGCTCTAATGTTCCCCCTCCATTCCCCTTACTCTGGCATTTACCCCTCTCATTCCCCCTGCAGGCGTGTCCAAGACCCTAAACCGGAGACATTAGGAAACCCTTCTGACCCGTTTTGGTTTGGTATCTGCGGGGTTGGGTTGCAGTCTCTTTTCTAAATCTAGCATTTTCAGGTTAACACATCAGGGATATAGTATTCTATGGACAAGTACACAGTGCATTCAGGGTTTTCCTGCAGTTTGTGACAGTTTACGGTCAGCTCTGTGCGTTGCTATGGTTGTTGTACACAAACCACCCATCTGACAGTTGACACCAGTGGAAAACTT
Organism: Etheostoma spectabile; assembly: GCF_008692095.1. Classification (NCBI taxonomy): domain Eukaryota; kingdom Metazoa; phylum Chordata; class Actinopteri; order Perciformes; family Percidae; genus Etheostoma; species Etheostoma spectabile. The sequence goes on along the minus strand of NC_045747.1, from coordinate 33,757,680 downwards.
AGAAAACATCCTATTCTGCATGTAATATTAGTGAAATTTTCATTCTCATTAGCAGTGTAAACAGCTAAGTCGGAATACTGTCTTATTCAGAATAAACACAAAAAACAGAATATAATGTGCATGTAAAAGAATTTCCCTGCTTTTCACAGCCACATGCCTGTTCTGGTTGTGTTTTGTACACTTCACTACTACCCCACCCCCATCTTAATTTAATCTCCTCCAGTAATTGAAGTCTCAGCAGGAGAAGCCCACCAAAGTAGGGGCGGGGGGGGGGCAAGGTAATGAGGCTTTATGGGAGGAGGAGGAGGAGGAGGAGGAGGAGGAAGAGGCACAATAGATAGACGATGACGAGCGGTGCAGAATGAGCAGGAACCGGTACATTGGGAGGAAACACTGATTACATCATTGTCTAATTACATATTTTTGTCTAATCGCAATTAATTTCATCTGTTTTTTTAAGGATAAGGATATAATAAGGATACACGTTTTTTTCTTAATTTTTATGTTTGTTTAAGCAAAAAAATATGACAATTAAGAGATGTTGTTTACTTCATAGGCTGTGTTATAACATTATCTGGGTCACATGACATTAATATATAACTAAAAGATGTCTCTGGGAGTCATTCAAAACTTTAATTTTGTTTGAAAAAGTAATACATATTTTTAAATTTGAGAGGGATACAAGACTCGTTTATTGTTAATTGCAATTATTTCTGAATCAGTTAATTATACAGCAACATTTGGAAGTGTTACAACGCTTTACTAAAACTACAACATATTTTTGTTGAGATGTATCTGTTGTTCTGTCATCCTCTCTTTGTAAGCATTTATTTATCCTTTCTTTTTTTAAAGATGAAGCTTTTTATTTATATGATTCTGGGTATTAACTACTGTTCTGTCAGTGTCCATTAAAGTCAAGAGCAATAAAAATTATTTGGGAAATTTAATTGAATAAAGAAGTCATAGAAAGGCCCTGGAGTAGAGCTGCAAAATATATGTTGTCTTTATCGTCATCGCCATAGAAACTGGCTCAAAAAACAACAACACGAAAGACTGCGACAGATCGCCAAAGATTTTTTTGTGTTGGCCAGAAGAAAATATCAGCAGAAAACAGCCCAAAATGTTACCGTTATTCTTTTTTAGTACTGTATATTCACTTCAATGTTCAATTAGTTCAACAAATGAAAGTTGGAAATGATTTCCTTTCATTAATTTTAAATTCAGCAAGCAGTGTGTTGTATTTTAGCAGAGTACTGAAAGCAACATGAACTTCTTTTTTAAATTTATTGCAAGTTATATAGTTTTTTGTGAACAACTGTTTATTGAATTTAGCCTCAAACAAAGACATCACTCTGACTACAAAATCGGCATATTACAATAAAAAAAAAAGGAGAAAATGTTAAATAAAATAGGATATATTTTTAAAACTAGATGCAACCGCTACCCCACCCACCCACTCCCTCAACCCTGGATCTCTATGAGATTATTGCAGGACATGAGAGACCACAAATTCAACAATGTATTTACAGGTAGTGAATTATAGCATTTTCCTAACCTTATCTGCCATTGTTTGCCATCCTAAAATAGTGTGGACTCCAGCACCATGCATCCTTGCCACTGATAGCTCCATATCAACTACGTATGTGTGAATCCATTGGGACCTAGTTATTGTATGTGGAGGTTTCCAATGTAGAACCAGCATCTTCTTGGCAGCCGTAGTGCCTGTTATTAAGAGCATACGCATTTTCCAATATGTCATCTCTAGTGAGGAGGTATCATTCAAGAGTAGCACAGCTGGAGAACATGGTCCAGTGTCATTCATTACATTAGATAACGTGGCGCAGACCTCACCCCAAAAAAGCTTGCATTCCCAATACATATGCATGCATGAGCCTATGAGGCCATCTGAGCAGAGGGTACAGATTGGAGGAGTGGAGTGAGGAAAGTCCTGTGGATGTAGTTGAAATGGATCTGTTGATGGTTTTAGGTTCTTAGAAGCAAAGCCAATCGAGGAGCAAGTTATGCAAGTTATATCGTTGTCACGATGATCAACAACATTATCGCATTGTGCACATTTTCCTCATATGGGCTCTCAGTTCCTCAAACAGTTTCCAATCCAACAAGCAGTTCATCCACACTGACCTCTGGAACTCCACCCTCCTTTTCTCTCTTTCTCTTGGTAGCAGCATGTTATGGCCACAACAAACTTGTTGATCCCTTTCAATGACTCCATTGTGCTATGGGATTTTCAAATGTCATCATATTTCAGCGCGTAAACTACTGGTTGTCTCGGTCTGCAAAATGAAAGAGTAGAGCAGAGTGACACGTTGGCATAGTCACACTTTGGTCCGAGTCCAGCAGCTGTTACATTGAACAGGATCTGGTTCATTTTTGTATCCTTCTTTATCATCAGCAGGTTCATGTTAGAGAAAACATGCCTGAAAACTTATATAAAATAATAATAATGATGTCAAAAGCTCAGCAACGTCCAACAATATGTCTTAACAACCCAGTGTGTTAAAAAATGACGCTTGGTCAAGGGGCCCTTGGGGTTAATCTAGCCTCCTTTAGCATCTTTTTTTCAGTAAAAACCACTTAGTTAGGGATAGGGTAGTCTCTCATGTCCAGACCTTCCTCCACAGCGCTGCGGAGGAGGGTCTGGTTAGTCCACACAGCATTCTCATGGGAGAAAAACATGCTCTGGTTTATTGGGATTTCTTTAAACCAATTACAATCTTCATGGGCGGGGCTAAACTCCGGATGGAGCCATGGTGCCTCTGCTAAATAGTCTCAGGAAGGAAGTTGTTTTGGTGGAACATGTTGACGTTCAGAAGTAGATTTAGTCATCAACAGAAGACTCAGATTGGACAGATAGTCTAGCTAGCTGTCTGGATTTACCCTGCAGAGATCTGAGGACCAGGTAACCATAGTCCTCAGATTGGACAGATAGTCTAGCTCGTTGTCTGGATTTTTCTTTTACATAATAATATCTAAATGTTTTTAAATTGTTAAATATAATTGTTTCTACGGAGATTGCCACTTTTTAAGCCCCTTGACGGTTTCTAGGCAATTGTCAATCACATCTTTTTGTGAAACATATAACACTGTTTCAATGTTTTTTGTTGTGAAAAGAAAATAAATCAAAAAATCAAATCAGAGATCTGAGGAGCAGTTAACCATAGTCCTCAGAAATCCACTAGAGGCTAGAGCGCCAACACAAAGAAAGCCTAATGCAAAGGATATCCGGCCTAAACGAGTGAAATCCAGCGAAATTTTCATCCGCAACAGAGCAATCCCGGAAGTGGGACGTCGTGGATCTAGACCAGGGTAATGGTAAGATAGCGGCTGGGGTTTAAAAATGTACTTTTAACTGGCACGTGGGACAAGAACAGATACTCAGGATTAGGATAGTCTCGCATTGCCAGACCTATCTCCAAAGCTCTGCAGAGGAAGGTCTGGCAACATACACTCATGGATTGGAGAAAAAGCAGTCAGGGGTTGTTTAAGTTTCTTTTAACCAATCACAATCGTCTTGGGCATTGCTAAGCTACGTACACAATGACGTTACAACATAACGTACAATACCTACATACGTAACATACAATACTGATACATGGTTGCACCTCATTGGCTCTTAGCAGTGTAACTCCATGTATAATTTGTCCATAGCAAATCCCACCAATCAGTCCCAAAATGTCCCAGTTAGAGAATAAATGATCTAAACACATTCTTTATACATTTTTACAATCATTCCCCAAAAGAACCAAGCAGACCTACCTTGTTGCACGATCCAAATGTTCTTCAAAACTCGCCATCGTTGGTACAGACCGGGCTTAAGATAAGATCCTGCGTGAGAAATTGTACGTTTAAGTAAAATGCGGGACAAGAAGGGGACAAAAACACTGGTCTCCTAGATAAATGTCCTGTGTTGATTGCTACCGATGCCGCTCTTCATACTACGTCATCTTGCACATTTTTGTATTCCCAACTTGTATATATTCATATATTTGTTCTTGTATTTTGTCCTATTATTACTTCATGTATATTGTATGTATGTATAGTGTATCCTAGTATTTCATTTATATTTATAGTCTGTGCTGCGTGACAGATTTTGCTGCTGGAACACTATAATTTCCCATTTTATTAGGATCTCTCTCTCTCTCTCTCTCTCTCTCTCTCTCTCTCTCTCTCTCTCTCTCTCTCTATGGTGCGTTCCATACAGTGTTGTTATGTGTCGTATCTGACGCTGAGAGACACTGACCAAGCTTCAGTATTTGACGAGTTGGGAGTAAAACGGGTTGGTACACACACGTTTGGCTGTTCTTTTGTCATTCCTCCGAGTACCTACTGTAACATGATAGCAGTCCACATGAAAGCGACTTCCCAGCACAATGCGTGGTATTGTCTCCGTCAGCTGTCTGAGGGCAGAGAGTCACACAGAGGCTCCTGTTACACCTGTCGGGACGCCTGCAGGGATTCAGGAGTTCCATGACTGTTGGCTGCAATAAAAACATTGAAAAACTAATATTAAAGGAACAGTTTGACATTAAGGGAAACATGCTAATGTATTTCCTTGTGAGAATGAGATCTTAAGGTGGATGTTAGTCTCATGTTGGCGTGTTATGTTGCATTCACGTGCTCCTTGGTGGGACTACACTGTAAATAAGATGTTAGATCGTGTTGCAGTACACTCTGAAATGAGGCAAATTCATTTAGAAACACTAAAACTGCTCAGTAGGTGTCCATTAATGGTATGGTAAGTGACCAATACATCTTTTTAAATTCAGCGTCTGTATCAGATACACCGATGGGATTGGTGCAGCTTGTCTCTGGCCCCGCCTATATCAGATACACCAATATGATTGGTGCAGGCTGCAAGGGCATAGTTAATGAGCAGCATTACTCAATGTCAGAGTAACTAGCTGAGCAAATTCAAATTGAAATTCAGTGTCCCGGGACAGGTGGCAAACCTAGTGTGTGTGCGTGTGCGGGCCTTAGCCAAAGACTACAGTTGAAAATTAGCCGGCTGGCTAACACTGACATTTACAGAAAGTTGATTAATTAACTCTCCTTTCATAAAAATAAGAGAGAGTGAAAGTGAGGGGGGGTGGGGGACTAGAGGACAGAAGAGAGAGAGAAGAAGAGCGAGAGGAGAGAAAGAGAGAGAGAGAGAATCACCAAAGTCTAATCTCCCGTTGTAATATTTAATTTATTAATTCAAGAAATATATGAGTTTACAGGGAAGCTGTATGCAAACAGGAATGCATATAGGCTATATTTATTAATAAAAAAACCATCCAGAATAAAAGGGCACTTTCTCCCAAGGAAGAAAAGGGCAGGTGCTCTTTTTTGTCAGATTGATGTCTATGTGTGCACGTGCCTGCTACAGACTTTTTCAATTTTTCATAAGGAGACAAAGAAAGTGTCATATCATATTTGGGTAAAGTTCTTATGAGTATGAGCCTTAACAGAAGATGGTTTGCAGGGACCACAGACATGATGGACTTACACTGGATTAAGATCTCTGAAGAACTCTACAATTACGGCTAATCACTAGATTTCCCCGGGGAGGACTAAAATCCTGTAAATACAGTATCAACATTCAAGTTGAGGCAGCTGCTAAAAACGCACATCTGCCTGTGAAGTCTGGACCCTGGATGTCTCCCCTCCCTGCTCCCCCCTCTCTCT
>NC_045747.1:33751058-33751815 GCF_008692095.1 Etheostoma spectabile | reverse complement strand
ACACACACACACACACACACACACACACACACAGTCCATCCTATATGCTGCAATCACTCATGATTGTGTTGTAAAAAAGAGTGAGAATAAAAATGTCACTTTGACTTTAAGTTGCTGACTGATCAGAATCCCACCAGAGACTTTGTTAATACAACTAATGAACATTATGTCTATGAAATATGCTCTTCTTCTCTCTCTCTCTCTCTCTCTCTCTCTCTTTCTCTCTGTAATCTTTATTTCTTATGATTTTCTGGGATTTGTTTCCCAGATGTGATGAGTCTCTGCTCCATGTGTCAAAACAGAACCCACTTTGTCTGACACAACTGGAGGAGAGTGAGAAGAGAAGCAAGAGAAGCCATCTTGACCATCAGCGCGCACGCACACAAACACACACACACACACACAATCAAGATCGTACACACAAATCTCCATCGTCTTCCAGTGCAGCATTTCAGAGTTTAAGGAGCGATTGTGTTCCAAAAACGACCTTCCCTGTAATCATGTGATTAGTGTGTGTGTGTGTGTGTGTGTGTGTGTGTGTGTGTGGTTCCTCTGGGCCTCGACAGCTTCACACACGCTGCAACGTCACTGTGGTGTGTGTGAGGAAAGAAGACGGTGCAGAGTCTGGCAGGCACACACCTGTCTGTCCAACATGAATAGCCTCTATGTTCTAGAGCCAAGGTGGATGAAAGGTGAAGGACAGCCTCTGTGTGTGTGTGTGTGTGTGTGTGTGTGTGTGTGTGTGTGTGTGTGTGTG
>NC_045747.1:33749248-33751012 GCF_008692095.1 Etheostoma spectabile | reverse complement strand
CACACACACACACACACACACACACACACACACACACACACACACACACAGGACAAGGAAATAGGTACTTAGCACATCTAGCATGTCTTTCTTCCTATATAGAAGTAACCTCATAAACAATTGAGACAGAAATGATATTATGGATGATTTACCAAATCCAAACGTGTTTGGTTGCCGGGTGACACAAAATCCAGCTGACAGCTTATTATTATTAAGTATTCTACATAACCTGATGCCTGAGTCATGCCTGTCTTACTCACAAAGCTGTATTCTTGGGTTGTGGACTGAAAAAGCAGAAGCCTCTGTGAGGTGATGCTGAAATGAATTCTCCCACCAGTAATGAGGCATATGTTCACGCAAATATGGGGACAAAATCACATAGCTCGTATTTAACATTTCTTTCTATTTATCTATTTACACAGGTACTATTTAACCTTTTGTGTTATTGCCCATATGCTCTGATTCATCATCAATAACCGTGACTCGTAAATACCGGTCAGGCAAAAGAGTTGGTTAAGGCTATCAATCAAATCAAAATCAATCAAAATAACTTACATTTTTCCCATAATGTGTCACCTAAGAAACGTAACTACAGGAGGCCAGTGCATTCCTTTTTGCTGTAACGCAGTAATTTAATGCCTTTCTAATTCAATTTTGGTAATATTATCCTTGTTACCGTCTCTGTTGTGCAAGTTCCAACGCATTTGAACGCAACATTTCGTGGTGTTCTGTTGTTTTAAGAATACATTTCTTCACAGGAAATAAAAGTTGTAATATTTCCTGTTGCTGTAGTCATTGGTTGAGATGACTGCAGATACATTTGCAACATAGATATTAATTTTCACGAGTTAAACTCCAGCAGTAGCACTCAGCCGGTGAAGCTTTAAAGCAAGCTTGTGTTGTAAGTTCTTCTTTCCGTGCAAGGAAGTGAGAGAAGAGGAGGGAGTTGTAGTTCGGAGGAGGAGGAAAAAAAGGAGGGAAGCAGGGAGAGAGAGAAGACAGGGAGGGGGAGAGGGAGAATAAGGGCAGATAAAAGGAGAGAAGACCCCGTGGGGAAGGAGAAATCAAATACAGAGAGGGAGGGAAGGAAAGTAAGGAAAGTAAATGCACAGGGGAGAAAAAAGAGAAGAAAAAGAGATGAGATAAATGAGAGTTAGAAGGACTGATGGAGAGAGGGGAGATGCAGAAAGACTATTTTTAGAGGTGGGAAAAGCCGGGGTACATGAATTTATGACATGTATTTATGGCACAGGATACTTGATATAAGAAAAACTGCAGGTTTTCATACCAAAATACGTTATCTTGATAGTAACAGTATGCAGCTTTGAGTGTAAATTAAATTGAAAAAGTAGAGATGCATAAAAATTCACGGCAGTTTCTGAAATGATCCCGTTATTTTTGATCTATTGATTCATCGTGATTAGTTTTGAATTTATGCTCACCACCAGAAAAAAAAGAGAAAATCATGTCCCTTAATCAATATATTAAATAACCATTTCACGACCATGAGACTGGGCTGGAATTCCCACATGCAGTACAGCGACGTAGCTGATAGACAAAAATATAATTTTCAGCATAATTACTTTAATAAAAAAATATGCTTGTCTTTTATTACCTCACATAACGACATAAGCGTTAGCTTGATTTAGTATCGGGACAGACACTCAACTTTATGGGAGCTTAACAGAAGGATTAGGGCTTCTTGTGACTGTACTACTACACACTGGGGTTCGAAAGTTCAGGCACCCCAGGTAAAAACGTGTA